>NW_009199075.1:395-602 GCF_000690835.1 Fulmarus glacialis | reverse complement strand
TCACCACCCGGGGGGCACAACCACAACCACCGCCGGGGCAAAGCGGCGGTAGGAAAGCAAACACCATCCCCTGCAAAGCATCTCTCTTATCCATTTATTTTAACTACCCCCCTCCTATCCTCGTTATTTACTGCGCTCCATAACGTGATGGTGAAAGTAATGAAGTTTGGGGGTTACGTGACCATCATGGAGAGAGGAATGGGGGAC
>NW_009199075.1:0-226 GCF_000690835.1 Fulmarus glacialis | reverse complement strand
TCCCCGGGCCGGTCTCGGCATCACCGGGAGCGGTGGCGGTGTGATGGAAAGTTGCTGGAACATCAGCTTTGGATGCCGAGTCCTGGTAACAGTTGCTATGTGAAACATTCAGAGGTGGAATTTACTGTCACAGTTAATAATAGATGAAGGTTTTAGAATTTTTGATGCTTTACATTTTAAGCCGTTTGATTTATAATGTTTCAGAAAAGGAAGGGAGAGAAAAGGC
>NW_009199074.1:2311-2770 GCF_000690835.1 Fulmarus glacialis | reverse complement strand
GGTCGGGGTGGGCCTGGGCGCCTGTGAGGGCGTTTTGAGGGTGGTGTGGGATCGGAGCCGTGCTGAGGGGTGCAAGCGGACCTGTGGGCGAAGCAGCTGGGGTGCTGTCGACGCCCTTTCCTCCCCCCAGGGCTCCCTGCGTGGGTCATCACGTGTGGGGCTTTGTCTGGATGTGGGGTGGCCCATGGGGTCTCCCCAAGCCTCCTGTGCTCGGTGGCCTCCTTCCCTGCCCCAGTTTGTCATACTGGGCAGCTCCCAACCGCCCTACGGCTGCTCTGACCCCACCCGGATGCCTGACTCCTTCCCACCAGGGGGTTGTCCCACCCCAGGGGGGGGACACTCTGACCCTGTTGCCGGTGGTTGCCACCATCGCGGCTCGACGTCGCCATCTCTGCCCCCTTCCGCCTCTGCGGGGAGGCTGCTGGAGGGGTCAGAAGCGCCACCTTCTCTCGCCACTGC
>NW_009199074.1:1604-2104 GCF_000690835.1 Fulmarus glacialis | reverse complement strand
CCCCTGAGGTGCTGTTCCCTCTGTGATGACATCAGGGACAGTCCCAGGGCCATGGTGGGGCCCCAGTTTTGGAAGTCTGCAAGGTCTGCACGTCACCGTCAGGACCCAGGATCTTCCGGTTTCTTCCTTCTCTGCCGAAGCGCATTAGCAGCCCACCCCACTTAACGTGCCACCGCGTTTTTGGCAGACACAAGGCGCCATGCGGGTCCATGAGGGGACTCTCTAGCGGCAAACGGTGGTGACCACCGGGGTTTGGGGTGACCCTGGGCCCCCCTGACACCTCTCCCACCGCTCCCCTCCCCGCAGTGGTCGACTGCCCCATCTGCAAACACCAGTGTCACCTGAAGGACGTCGTGGAGAACTATTTTCTGAGGGACAGCGGGGCCGAGGCAGCGGCCACCAGCCAGGGGTCGAGTCAGGTAACGCATCGTTAATGCTTAATTAACGATTAATTAGGGTCAAAAGAGCTCCCCGCGGCTGGATGGGCCCCGGGTCCCCAC
>NW_009199074.1:0-1589 GCF_000690835.1 Fulmarus glacialis | reverse complement strand
AGTGCTGCACCAGCTGCGAGGACAACGCGCTGGCCACCAGCTACTGCGTGGAGTGCTCGGAGCCGCTCTGCGAGACCTGCGTAGAGGCCCACCAGCGGGTCAAGTACACCAAGGACCACACAGTCCGGGCCACAGGTGCGTCCTTGTCACCGTGCTGTCACCATCCTTGTCACCGCGCTGTCACCACTGTTTCCGAGGCGGTGACCTTGTGGCCGGCGCATCCCCAGGGTCCCACAGGGACACCTACTCCGCCAGCGGGTCCCACTGGGTGCTGGTAGCATCATGATGACATCACGGTGATGTCACACCACGTTTCCCGCAGGCAGCGGCAAGGCGAAGGAGGGGGAGCGCGCCGTGTACTGCTCTGTGCACAAGCACGAGCCGCTGGTGCTCTTCTGCGACACGTGCGACACGCTCACCTGCCGTGACTCCCACAGGGACACCTACTCCGCCAGCGGGTCCCACTGGGTGCTGGTAGCATCATGATGACATCACGGTGATGTCACACCACGTTTCCCGCAGGCAGCGGCAAGGCGAAGGAGGGGGAGCGCGCCGTGTACTGCTCTGTGCACAAGCACGAGCCGCTGGTGCTCTTCTGCGACACGTGCGACACGCTCACCTGCCGTGACTGCCAGCTAAACACGCACAAGGACCACCAGTGAGTGGGCACCGGCAGTAATTAATTTAATAAAAATTGATTTTTCATGGCTAATTATGACTTGAATCAGTTATCCTGCTCGTTATCCCTTAAAAACGGTGATTTGGGGCAAGTCAGATAACTGAACAAATTTATTTATCGACTGAGAACGTCGCCTGTGCACCTTATCAGCGAGGCCCCACAGCACCTTAAATATGTCTTTAATGAATAGCTAAGAAGGTGGATAACTAATTAAACTGGTTAAATGGTTATTGAAAAAGAAATGAAGTTAATTTGCAGACTAATTATTCTGATCAAATAGTTATTGATTTTAAAAATTAAGCTCATTAGTTATTAGTTCGCCAACTACTGAAGGGATTGACCGAGTAGAGTGTTAATTTTGGTTAATTTTTGGTTTTAATCAAATATGTTACCTGATTAGTTACTTTGTTAATTAGCGGACTGGTTGGTTAGAGGGGCTTAAATTGCTTTTAGGCTTTAAGGAATTGGAGATATCTAATTTACGAGTCATGAAAAATCAATGTAATTACTTTCTTAGTTATTTCAATTAGCTCGATTTTTAAGCGATTTTTAATTGTTTTTTTTTTTTAAATAGACTGGTTTTGGTCTCAGATGGGTTAAATTTCCTGGTTGAATCAATAACTAATTTGATTCATTATCTGATTATCTGAGCAGGTATCTAGTTAGATTGCTTAGCTGATTGATTTGTTATATTAAAAGCATTTTTGATGCATAAGATCTAATTCATTTAAAGTAAATAACTAAATAAGGTAAAGTTTTGTGGCTGATGAGTTTGTTAGCTTGGCCAGCTCCTTAACCCAAATTAACTTGATTATTAATGGCTAACAAGTTAATGAGGAAGTTAGATAAGTATTGAGCGGGTTAACTCATTCAGGTTGGTTCCCTTCTCCAGTGGCTCCAGGAGTCGGAG
>NW_009199073.1:5886-16283 GCF_000690835.1 Fulmarus glacialis | reverse complement strand
GGCCACGCGGCATCACCCCACGACGAGCGGCCCCGGGCCGGGGGTCCCCGTGCTGCTCTCTGCCACGCTTCGCCTTGGCCGGCGTGCAGAGCGACGCCTCACGCGCCTGGGGAAAGCATTCAGTGCAGTGAACCTACAGCTTTCCTGGAACCGCTTCTGCATTATTTTTATCCTTTTTATTACATTATCTCAGCTATGCAAACAGCTCGTTGCATGGGAATAAGGCTTTTCCTATGAGCTCTTACTCCATCTTTCCTCCGCGCCGCATCCCCGTTCGGCGATGGAACAACACCCAAGAGCTCTCCCTCCCTTGCAGCACAGCATCAGCTCCTGTCGCAATTAGGATTTCCCCCGCTGGACCGGGGCTGCTAACCCGCGCAGACAATTGTCCAGGCTTTGCCGTTTTTTTACCGTTTTCTCGGCCGGCTGGGCGCCCGTTGGAGCCGGGAGTGCCGCGGCATTATGCAGGTGGATGGCGGGCGCAGCCGGCTCGGCGTGTGAATTAGTTCTGCGCAGAACTACTTAATACATCTTTCCTGGAATTAAATGTGCGCGGAGAGCCGCCATAGGGCACGCCGCGGGGTGGTTTAATTTCTTTTTTAGAAGGCATTAGCAGAACTCGATAAAGGGTCAAGTAATTTCATCCAAGTTGCCACTAGTTAGTTAAGAGAAAGCGACAGGGCTGGAGCCTGACGTCGTTACATTCCCGCAAATATATTTTATAAAACAGGAGTTTTAAAATTTCATTTTTTTTTCCGAAAGAATGATTACCGGAGGAACGCTTCTTAGCTTTAAAAGATTACCTGGCCAGTAGCTAAATAGGGCTTTTTGATTAATATTTGCTGTTTGGCAAGCGGGCTGAGACCCGAAATGAGATGGTTACTTCTGCGACAGGAGCGCCTTCGCTGCGAGGCTCGCCGAGCTCCCGGGGAGGCTGCCCGGGGAGTAATTTCGGCGAATTGTAAGCGGACAGTGAGTCCGTGGGGAGCGCTGGCAATCATGGCGGAAACAATGTTTGCATCGATCAGCTGTCACGGTGATTTATGGCTTCATTTTGCTGTAATGGAGAATTAGTGGAAAGATTATCAGGGACTCAACACTTTGGCTTGTTACCCATGTCCAGACGAGCAATTTGTCTCCCTGAAGCAGTGAAATACTTGTGACAGCTCCAACACTTGCCCTAATTCAATCAAGAGAAAATGTTGGAATTAATTTGTTACAAGAAAATTTAAATATGTTCAGCAAACAGTAACCGCAGAGCAGCAGGCTGATTTATTGTGCTCGGCAAGATATCGATCCGCTTCGATCTGGCCCATGTTGAGGTTTTAATGTGTAATAATTTCCAATTTAAAGCTCCTTTTCAAGATCACGGGTTTAAAGAGAGGGCAGGCTAGGTCTCAAGACCTGATTAGGAGCCTGTTGCAATGGCTTTGTCAAAAGCCTGTTTGAATGTAAATTCATAGTTATCTTTTGCACTATCTTTAATATTCTTGACATGGATTTTATTGTGTGTCAAACCTCAGGCCAGCTGCCTGCCACAACCATTAATGAAACATCTTAGGAAATAAATCTCAGTCTTTATACAATATTTTCAAAAACCTGAAACATTAGATGTCAGCGGAGAAGGTTTAACAGCATCCTTTTTTTTTTCGGCACAGTAAACCATCAGAGATATAGCAGTTTTACAGCTTGCCTACACAATTAGATTGAATTATTGTGCAAATGCTATTATGCCATAAGCTTAAATTCCAAAGTCTGCATGAATATTTTAGGTACATGTACAAATCTGTTATCTTCATTGAAGGTGTGACAGCTTATTCTACCTATACATATATATAATTTTTAAGGTTCTCATTATTAAAATGCTCTTCCCTAATGCGTGTAGGATAACGCCTCTCAAGAAGGTGGCCGGGGCATTAGAAATCTAGCCCCTTATAATTCACAGAGCAGCCATGGTGGTCTGCGGAGCCGTGTCGCTCCGTGCCAGGCTCCTCTGCCACCCAACTACAGCAAAATGGTGTGCAAAATGAAGTGTGCTCAGTTAGTCCTTTAAACCAAATTATTATGATTGATTAAAAGGGAAATCCTGGCCTCCAGTGCTAAAAAGCTTGTATAATAACCTCCCGTGTAGCTCCAATTGCAAGTTTTCTCTATCATTTTTAGAGCATCAGTGGCTCACATAATTAGAGAGCAATCCCGTTCAACCTAATCAATAAAAAGTCATCACCCACCGTTGGAGACAGCCATACCGAAGTATTTTTTTGCTTGTTAGTAGAGTTCAGGTGTTAGTTTACTTTAGTTATTCTTAGTTTTGCTGCCATACCCTTAGACCAAGCACTGAAAAATAAGCTCTCTTCATTTGTTTCTGAAAAGTTTTCTTTCTAATAGCATCTGGGCCGTCAAACATAGAGTTTAGGCATCATCGCTCGGTCAGCAGTGCTGTGGAAGCGCGGGCAGTGCCTGGTCTCATGGCACGAGGCCTCCCAGGTCCTCTGAGAAGAACCCACTCTGGGCACCTGGATTTTTCTGAAATGGCTTTGGAGTCATCTCTTGGGCAACGGGAGAGGCGTTGCAAACGTCTCGAACCCGTGGATAATCCCAAAGGGGCTTTGCACCTTCCTAGCACTAGAGAAAGGACCAATGTGACCAAAGCCGTGGAGAGCCAGAACTTGTTAACTCCCATGGCCATCAAACCACCTTCTAGCCTGATGACAAATATCCATAAGTGCATTTAAAATGTTGTTTTGAAGGATGAAAATTATCCTGGAAAACATTCGCTTCTTGCATGGCAGCTGGAGCGATAGGAGCCACTTTCTGAACTCTTGACTTTGAGGGCTTTGGAGAGGTCAGGACTTCTCATAGAAGATTTGGCTCTGTAGGGACTTTTGGAGACAAAATGTGAAAAATTCCTGGCCCTACACCCAATTCTGATGATGTAAATGACCAGCAGTCAAACCAGGATCACATTCGCTCATTCGGTAACAGATTAAAAACGAAGTGAATCTGGATAAAACAAAGACACGTTACTCCCTGGAGAAACTCTGGTGCAGGGGTGATGAGCTCTGCGAGGGGTTTTGGCGGCCTGGCAGCATGGTGTCCCCTGCTGGTGTCCCCAGTGAGGGGACAGGACACTGGCCATGGGACAAGCATGGTCGCTGTGGTGGGACGCACCACTGAGACATGCCTTGCCGCTGCCTTGGTCTCCTGAAAGACCAGCCTCTGCAGACTTATCTGCTGTGTCCTCTGCCACCACATTTCCCAACAGGCTCTTTTACCAATTCCTCAGCAGGAGAAGACGTCATCTTTCAAGAAGTCAAAGGACCGCGCTGATCTCTGTTGATGTCTCTGGTCCAAGGAGTTAATGTTGCAGTCTTTGCTTGGTAGACGTGTTCCCGTCTCACTCCTCTCTGTGATGAATTCTAACATCTTTACCCCTTTCTGAGACATTCTCTGTATATCCTTTCACATGTGTGCACTCACATGCCTTTGGAAAAGTAAATACAATTTTATTAAATTTTTTGCATGAGTTAGATCATAAAAAAAGGGATTCTGGACATGTTGTATAAGCTTTATGAAGTGAGGTGTCCCTGTATTGTCAAGATGCACGTTGACTGGGGGCTTTAGTATTGGGAATTAGCATTGTTTTGCAAATGTTGTGATGATATTGTATGTGCACTTCTGCAAATCCATAATTATAATTCAGTTTCTCATTACAAAACTATAAATGTAAATATTTCTGTGGTCATTGATGGAATTTAACTTCTGCAGCAAATAATATCTACACATATGTTTCCTATCTTGTTCTTAACCGTATAATAACATGCATGCTACAGCTAGTAAAATATTATTATAAAACTCCCTTTGCTGCAAATCTTGACCAAAAAATATAGAGTTGCTCTCAAACCTACGTTCCTGGGAGTTCACAGGAGTCAGCAGAGTTCACATGGCGTGCAGGGCCGCGGCAGTCAGGCTGCGCAGGAGCGACGCGCTGACCTGCAACCTTGTCCTTGCATGGCCGCATCTTCAGCGGGTGTCAACGGGGGTGTCCCATCAACGGGCTCCATTGCTTTGCACCAGGCACCCGCGCACCTCCTTTTCCTCCCCGATTTGGCCGGCTTTGCGAGCTGGGGCTGTCCCCAGGCTGGCGAGCCCCTCGGCCCCCACGCAGGGCAAGGCTGGGCGTCCCGGGGCTCTGCAGCCAGGCGGGAGGGAGGGCACCGTTTTAATGTGGATTGGAGGAGAAGCAGGCCTTGACATTTAAAACTGAATTAGACTGGTATTTAAAACCGAGATAAACTGACATTTAAAATAGTCCCAAGCTCTGTTGTTTCTTTTTTTTTTTTTTTTTTTCCCGTTTTTCACCGACCGAGGCTCCACCACGTTGGAAGTTCCTTGCGGGGGGTCTGATGCTGGATCGTGACCTGCAGGGACCCAGAGGCTGAGGGCTCGCTGTTACTTCGGCAGCACTTGCAGGCAAGGAGAAGAAGCCTCCTTGCTGGTTCCAGTGAGATGCGGTACATTAATTACAACGCCAAACCAGCTTGCCGTAGGAGTCAGGGAAAAAGTCAGTGTTCCTGAGCCGTCACGAGCAGCGCCAGATTAAATTGTATTTAAAAACCCCACAATGTTGGTTAACAGTGCTAAAAGGCAGTATTGTAGATTAATAATACCAGAGAAATTTAAAAACCTCATCTAATTTTCAGAGCCGCGTGCTTTGTTTGCTTTTCTCATTCTCTGCTCGAACAGCCAAGAACTGGTTTGGTTCACTTCTGCGCCTCGGTGTGCCCGGAGAAATGCGCTGTTCCAGCTCCCGCTCATCAGTGCGGTCCTGCAGCCGTGGGCTGCAAATCCCGCTGGGGGATGTTTATTTGTTTTTTAAAAAGTCCTATCAGAATTTGGAACAGCTTTCTGCAATTGTCTTTATTGCTCAAATAAAAGTTTAGGGGCTGTTCATGGCTGCAAACGTAAATGTTGATAGAGGTCTGAAAGAATGGCATTCCTTTCAAGTTAGATTTGCACAAAGCAAAAAAATCCGAAGAAAAATAATCTTTAAATAAGTTACCAATTGCAAACTTTATAATGGTGCCAGCTATTAACAATAGACCCATTTGGGGTGGGTTTTTTTTCCCTTCCCATAACAATTTTTTCTTTCTACAAGGTCATTTTAGGTCTTCAGTCTCAATAATAATTTGCTGTGCGAACCATTGTAGACAGAGCTGTCTTCAACCTCTCAGCTCAGAGGGAGAAATCCGATCGCACCACGGGATCTTTCCTAAATCTCCGCGAACCAAAATGTCTTTATTTTGCCCAGAATAGGGATGCTGGTGGGCTGGGGCAGCTCCGCAAGGCTCTGGCACCTCTTGGGCGCCGCGTCCTGCTGGATGCGGGGTCGCAGCCCGGGAGCCGGCGGGAAGGAGCGTGCTCTTCCTTCGGGGTGAAGCCCTGGCCGGGCTTTTCCAGAGTTCCCATTGTTGCACAGCTGAATCCAATCACCGCTATTTGTTTTTCAAAACAGGGCTCAGCTCCCTGTTGCTGGATGATATTTTCATCCACTGACATTTAAACTGAGCTATTTCAAAACGAGCCGAGAACGTTTCTAGAATTCCTTTATTTTTAAAGTTTTATATAAATCAGCTTTTAATTGTCTGTTAGGAAACATTGTTAGTAAACAGCTCCATTTGCGGAGATTTGCACAACGCCTGTGCCCGCTCTGGAGGCTGTGCGCTCGCCGGACCTGTGAAATCCAGCTATAAACTGCTCTGCACGTCGCACGGTTTGGGAAACAATATTATTTTTCCAAAACCACCGAGCGATCAGATAACATTCAAGCCCGCGTGCTGCACCTCAGACAATATGTCTGTGATTAACCGTTTCCTCCAACTTCTGAATCGTGTTTTCACTCTAGAATAAAGGTAGAGCAAAGCTATCGAAAAAAGAAATAGCCTCTTCCTTGGAAAATCAGCAGCCGGGCTCTCCTGCCTGGGGGGAGCTCTCAGCAGGAGGAGATTTCAGGAATTTCCGAGCATCCTGTTGTGACGGAGGGTCATTATGTGGGATGTATTTTATGAAGACTGGGAAATTAGTTTTGTTTGATTATGGTTATGCCTTTCTTCAAATGATCTGCCAGGACTTCAAAATGCCGAGGAAGAAAGGGGATAAGAAATTAAGATCTTCAAAATACAATTTTGGCCTGCTGTGCCCTTGCGCCTCCCTGCCCCCGCCACAAAGGGCTACCAGATGCCGCTCTTTTGTTTTCAGAAGTGTTTCATTAATTTACATTCTCATGAAAATGAGAAGTCAAAAGACTGAGGTTGACTCGTGTCTGCTGCGGCCATGGGCCTTGCCAGCTCGCCCAGACCCATCGCCACACTCAGCCCTACAATGACCGGCTAATCACAATTAATTATCAGCAAGTGGAGGAGTTCAGTCCTTACGTCTGTAATATCAGTTCACCATTCATTTAATTCACTCCCAGCTTAATCCAGACTTGACTCTGGTGTAGGCTGGCTCTGGGGCATTTCTCCCTTGAAGAAGACAACCCGTGTGCCTGGGCCAGAAGGAAAGGCTTGCCAAAACCTCCCGAGGTTCCTCGTACTAAGGGAACCTGCAGGAACGGCTTTCAGTAAAGCGTAAATCCATATGCCCACAGCAGGGCCCAGAGGAGATGGTAAAATGTGGATACTCGCTTTCTGATGAATAAGGAAGTTTTGAAACGCCCATGCCCTTGGGAGAGGTGAGCTACGGAGCCTTCCTTGCTGTAGCTTCTCAGGATTGCAAAGCTTTTAGCATTTTTTGAAAGATCTGCAGGAATTTGGCTATCCCAATACCGACGCATTTCGAAGCAAGATGACTGTTTAACTCCCATCTGGCAGAGCCAAGCTAATCAATTTACCTCCAACGTCTAATTAGAGGCTCTCCTGACATCATTCCCAAGCTGGGTTCAGCTCATCCTGGAGGCAGTGTAGCCTTTTTATTACTTTCTACAACTTAATCACTCTGTTTTAAAGACGTTTTCTCTGAATTGCTCAAAGGTTAGCCCCTCTGTCAATTTAAGTCAATATCCTCTTCTTTTCAAAATTAATTGCTATTAATTAATCACCATCTGAAGCAGTTTATTGGTATTGATTTGCTCCCTTTTGTATGTTTCTATGAGATCTCTTATTGGTCTTCCTTACTGCATTTATTTTTCACCCAAGCTACAAACCCTTACGGGTGAGCGTTGGTTGAGAACCAGGTCCAGGTGAACACCCAAATCTCAATAATAATCCTTCCGTCAAAGGATAGCCATGGTGTGTATGTCTCTGACTTTTATGGTATTTTTATTTTCTCAACTTTCTGATTCACTTAAAACCAGAATAGCGTAGCCATTATTTCAGACCTGTTCTCAGCATTTTGAAAATGAGTCCCAGTTTCGGGTTCCTGTGTGCATGCAATTGAGGAGCCCCATCGACTGTCCTAGCACCCTCATTTCAGTGGTCTGACCTCTGGGCACATCAGACCAGAGCAGAGATTGCAAGTATTTAAACAAGACAAGACCACGGCAATAGCAGTAACACGCTTTTCCCTACTTGACGTGCAGTAGGAAAAAACAGTAGGAAGGAGAAGACATGGCCGCAACATCTTCTCTGCGTGATGCTCTGCTTCTCATTGCTCTTCCACGCTGGTGGGAACCGTGACGATGGAAAAGCATTAATTTGCTTTCAAGTTTTGCACCGTTATTGGCATTTTCTGTTCGACCTTTTTCCTAGAGTAATCAAATAGCTACGATCAATACATTAAAAGCCAGATTTTCTTATTAGCTTCTCCGGGCAGCCATCAGTGGTCAACACGTAGCGATCAGTGCAGCATCCTCTTCCAATTCAATCTCATAAAACTGGGGTTTTGCGGGGTTTAAAGAAGACACCCCATGTCATGTTGGGCCCGGCGGGGCTGAGCACGGCGGGGAAGGCCAGCAGGGAGCGAGGATGGCGGTGTGGGGGGAGGTCGCAAGCTGAAGGAGATTCTGCAGAATAATATGCTTTCCACAGTCCGCTCGAGGACACAGAATGAGGAGCCATTTAAATACATCTTAGTCCTGAGATCAGTTTTATTCTAACAGACCAGTCAGCAGTAGGACTGGGATACTTCAGACCTCATCTGCTGGCCTTGGGACACCCTTAGACGGTTTAGGTGTCACACCTCTTACACCTGAGAGGAGAAGCAAGCCCTGTTTCTCACCCAGATAGCAGGACCCACCACGTTTCTTTCCATGAGGATGAACCAGGAGCGCATTCTAAAGCAGAGCTTCCCGCCAGCTTCCCCCAGACCACGGCACCATTAGACATAAATGACGGCGTCTCTAGCTGACGGGTGGGTTTCTCATCGCTTGCTGGTCCCTCTGGTTGGTGACACCACATGGCGGTCACGAGACCATGGCATCAGCACCGTCATGCCGCGTTTGATCCGGGACTCCATGAGATGCGTTGCAGGCTGCCGAGCACTGTCATTTTTCAGCCTCTGAAAAGATGTAATTTCTCCTCTCGAAAGCTTCGGGAGGTCCCCGGGGATGTTGTCAGCTGCTTTCACTGCCTTGAAAAAAATGTCATTTTTCTTTTTAAAGAGTGCTACAATTATTATCACCAGGCCTCGGGGCACTTCACCCCAAATCACACAATGCTATTTCGGGTCTCTCTTTTACCGCAAATGTTCAAAACCAGCTGCTTAAATCCGGTTTTCAAAAGTGAATGGGGCATTTAGCAGCCCAAGAGTCTTTCGGCGTCTCCGAGGCGCGCTGCAGCAGCTCTCCAGCCAGCCAGGAGCACCCGCAGGCTTCGTCCCGAGGCTGTGGACCACGTCAGGAGCATCCTTCTGCGTCCTTTGGGGCGGGGTGGGTTTGCTGAAAACTTCCTCCGTGCCCCGCACCTCGGGACGCCCAGATGTGAGCAAGCGGGACCCAGCTGTGCGGCGCCCGGTCGGGCAGGGTCGCGCTCACTCGCCGGCTCAGCTCCACAGACAAAACGGATTATATTTTGTATATAAGGCTTTGTGGGATTAAACATTGCTGAATTTGAAAGGCTAATTACTTCTCCGGCAGAGCCTACAGGATTTTTTTTCCTCTGAAGTCTCTGATGACTGTGTTTATGGGTAAGTTTCCCTGAGTACCTCCAAGACTGAAAGCTTTTTTTATGAGACAGATGGAGATGTTCTTTCCAAGAGTGAGTAATATTTAACCTTAAGCACTTTCAAATCCGGCCTCAGGAATATTGAGATGAAAGCCTCGTGGCACTAAGCTTCTTTCAAATGGATATTACAGAAAAGCTGCCTGGACATTTGTCTCCCCGATCCTCCGCTCTGTTTAGCATGCTGCCGGTGTGCCTGTTTTCCTCGAGGAGGTCCGAGAAGAATAAATACTTGTCTTTGGGATTTCATTTTCAGCGGCGGCTCTGCTCTCGCTATGGTATTTCTTTTGAGCATCATTTATTGGATTTGAAGTTCCTGATAGTGTCACTGAGGGTGCGGCAAGGTGCCTTCGCCCTCTCCCCACCAGCAGAGAGGGCAGCTCCTGCGGCTGGGGAGGGGTGCGGGTACCGGGACAGGTAAGCATCCCCCCGACAGTGAGACCGTCACCAGCACGGTGGCCGCATTGCCCACCTGGGAAGCAGGTTTGTCACACACATACCCGTTGAAGGAAAACTCATGCTTGTGCCGTTCCCAGCGGCCCCAGCCTCAGCTCAAGTGAAGCGGAATCCGTTTTTTCCCAATATTTTCAATTATTTTAATACAAAGCAAAGCTTGTCTAGTGCCATGCTTTGCATCTCCTCGATTAGCTCATTGAAACAAACCCTTAAGTATTTTAAACTAAATCAGATTACTTATATACATATTAAAATGGTGATATTCAATCAATAATCATAGAATCATAGGATGGTTTGGGTTGGAGAATAACCTTTGGAGAAAAATGAAACAGGAAGTACAAATACATTTTCAAGAGCTTTTATTTCTTTTCTTTTCTTTCCCGGTTGACTTGATTCTTTACAGAGCAAATCCGCATCTCAGGAGAGTTAGGTACTGGGGAGGGAGGGGGGACATGTCGTCCCCCGCCGCACAAAACACTGGCACTTCTCAGTTTTTCTTAAGATCTTGCGTAGCCTCCGAGTTTTCGAGGGAAGCCCTCCGCGGCTTCGCCCTGCCGCGGCGGCGGGCGTGCGGCCCTGCAGCCTGTGTGCAATCTGTATTTGTCTTGATCAGGATATTAAACTACAATCGTGCACAAAGCAGTGAGGTCCCTCTGCACTACTGTTGAACTAAGAAATCATTATCATCAGACAGAAGAGAAGTATGGATGATGGATAATGGGTCTCTCCGCTGCCCAGCGATCATTACGCTCCTGCCGATGAGGCAGCAACTGTTTTACGTGC
>NW_009199073.1:0-5855 GCF_000690835.1 Fulmarus glacialis | reverse complement strand
ATGATGGGCTGTCTGGAAGAGGATGCTCGTACCTGAGCAGGCAGCTCGCTCCGGCTGCGCTGCGTTAACCCCGGCGTGGTGGGACCGTCCCCTCCCGGCGCGGTGCCGCTGGCCAAGCCCCCGGGATGCGGGAGGGGGTGAAACGGCCTGTACCCATCAGCGGGTGAGGCAGAAAAATGCAGAAACTGGAGGGGAAAGGTCAACTGCTGCTTCCTGAAGGGACTGTTGGGCAAGAAACACATTCAGGGAAGTGTTAATGAAACTGTGACATGAATTTGAGGGTTTATAAATGAGACTTGTCTGCTGGTAGCTTTTACATCTGCTTAGCCCAGCGTGGGTTAAACTCTTCTCATATCCATGTCTGAAACATCTATGGACATGCTGAGTTTGTCATCACCTGGAGCAAGAGGGGACTTACAGGTCCCGGCTGGTGTCGGCATGGCTGGCATTTAGGAAAATTTAGGACATTTGCTTTTAGGCATGATAGATACCATCTACAGCCCTGGAGAGGACATCAGTGTAAACTGAAGCTCCGTGATGCCAAGTCACTCTCCAAAGAGTCTCTTCTGGGGTGGTCCAAGAAGCCACGGCTGCACTGGCTCGTCACGGGGTAGAACAACCTGGGATGTACGGTTGGGAACTGTTAGCCAGCGTGGGTATTAACCTGACTTTGTCCCCGGGCCCAGCTAAGCGCCCTGCCAACATGCCACAAATGCTGTTTTGAGGTACCATTTATGGTCCTCTGTGTAATATATGACTCTCGTGGGGTGCTTGCACGCATGGCTTATACACTTGCTTTTGCTAGCAGGTGGAGGTTGCGGTAAGCATGGGAGCTGCTGTACAGGAGGTGGTACAACGTTGGGAGCGCGACGAGTCAGCCAGGAGGGATGGAGCGGCAGGAGGCAACGACGCTGCCGGGTTTGGGAGAACAGCTCTCTGGGATGTTTCGGCAAACCTGCGGGCTCCTGGCGTCCGTTATCAACGTTGGCTGAAAAATGCCGTGGGAAGGGCGCGGGTATCTGCTGACTCTGCGGACTCAGAGAGGGCTTCCTACCATAGCCTGCTTCATCTTCAGCCCTTTCCTATTGCTGCGTGCTCCCGGAGTCGTGCAGCTCTGGATGGTATGGGAGAGTTCACAGCTGTTAATGCCACAGCCCTGTATAAAAGCATTCGTGAATCTGAGTAATTTTAAGTAAACTTTGAGAAATTGAATTTTAAGTCAATATCTAAATCAGATACATCACTGGTCTGTGACCCGGGTACATGGTAATGAACCAAGAGCATCCATCGGTACCTGCTGCGTCTCCCTCGGGGAGCAGATCTTCCCTTGGCAGCTTTGTTTTAGATTACAGAGCCACGACTGTGGCTCCCTCGGCGTGATTCATCCTGACGTGATCCCCTGGTGATGTGAGCGGGGGACAGGAACCTGCGTTTAGCTGGAAATACATTTAAAGAGGCAATTTGGAGGGTTTTCTTTAAATTATTAAAGAACAGTAATTCACCTTTTAAACTCCCGAAGATGTAAAGCACTTTATGGACTATCTTTCAAATTGTTTTGAAAATCTTCAGATCCCTCTCTTGGTGCTCTCACAACTGTTTAGTAAAACAATAATAAAACCGAAACTGATACAAATGTTATCTGTTGTTTAGAGAAGTAAATATCCTTGGTAAGTCTTAGCAAAGCACTTACAACAGAGTGGTTTGGACGAAGTCCAGACTGTTCAATGGTTAATATATTATTCATATTAATAAAATAATGTTTGGAAAGGCACCAAGAGTCCTAATATGTGTATCAAGACCCGGCGTTTAGTAGTTAGTTGTCAATTATTTACCAGTTGAGGATTTCCCACGTTTCTCTGAAATTTATTAGGGTGTGAAGAGGCTGGTTTCAAGCCACATCGCTGACGTGACTCTGATGTATTCGGCATTGCGAGCGTCCAAAGCACGCTTCTCCGCTGGACCCTCGAGCGATGGGGCTCAGCTTTCGCCCCGGGGGATTGGAAACCTGGGGGCTCCATTGACTGCGTGGGGGGGAGACCGGCTGCAGCCAAATCAGGAGGAAAGCCGATGCCCAGCAAAGCCCCGGCAGCGGGAGCAGCAGTTTCGGGGCTGCTCGTCAGACCTCAGCTGGGCGATGGACAGGACACAAAGTTTGCAAACCTTAAGGACCACGGATGCCCTCGCTGGGGACCCCTCGCGTGGCCCCTTGCCCCGGCCAAAGCCCTCCCCGCCCTTTGCCGGAGCAGCTCTTTGAGGAGCAGAAGCCCTCTTGCAGTAGAAAACAAATGAGCTATTTGTAACCCTTAATTTAAACAGCTACCGAAGTAATAGTATAAATAGTATAACGCAATTGTAATGGATAATGAATTATGCATCCAGCCTCTTCCCTCTTTGAATATGCGTGAGGCAGGATCTCACGAAGTGGCACGATATTGCTGCTTTATTGCTTACTTAGACCCTGGTCCTAACGGGGGACACCGAGCCCAGGGTCTGCACCATACCCTATCCTCGTGGTTATCACGATGTTGTTCCAAACACACCGATAAAGATCATCTGGCTTTGGACAAAACCTGCACCAAACCTTACACTTCTAACCATCAGTAAGCCTGATATAAATATCAGAGCCAGTTCCAGCTTTTCTAGCGTTTGTACTGTCTAGCTTAAAAATCAGGAAAATATCAAACTAGTTCTAGAAGCTGAAGCAAATAAATTAATTTCAGTGACAGGAATAAAGTGGATCTAATTAGAAGTCCCTCTGCAGTGCCTCATTAGTGTGGTTGGTAAGTAAATGAAATTTCAGCAGTAGTGAGTTAGACTATTTGTCTTTGGTTATTTTTAGGATTTACAAAATGCCAACAACCGGGTTTCATCGCAGAAAATTTTCTTCATCAGATGTCTAGAGGCCTTTTTCATAGACCATGGCGCAGCTGCTTCATTTACATTCCTTGGGCACCTCCTTCACTCTCTGCAGCTCATTCATAAATTGAAACAAATCAAAGCAATTTTTGGAGACAAATGGATTTTAGCTGTCTTACTGCATGTATGTAACTCTGTAGAGTAAGGTGCTACTGTTATATCTGAATACTTTATAAACTTAATTTTTTTTTCCCTGTGAATAAATGACTATTTTTTTCTTTCTGCGGGTGCCACCATCCTCTAGCGCGGGAGAAACCCACACGTCGCACGGTAATTTTATTACAGGCTTGTCCAGGGAGCAGGAGGACTAATTTGTCAGTCTTATTCAACTTGAGTCAGCTGTTGGTAACCTGCACTCTCCGGCAATCCCGAATTGTCAGTCAGCAATGATTTTCCTTGACTTTCAGTGCTTATAAAGTCATACACGGTGGTAATTTAATGAGCGGGAGATAAAAATTCTGGTCATACTCATCCAGAGATGGTCCTGACATATCATTTAGTTAGAAACCCTCCTTTCAGGACAGAGCCCTTTCTGATCGAAACCACAGAGTTATTCCCATTTATTACATCCTCAACATATTAGAAACCCCAAATATTGGCAATTCATGCAGTTTAGGTTTTTGGATGTGTTGCCACCTACGATCCTGTTGTTAGTACCATACCACGAGCTATAGAATTGGGAATTTAATCAGATTAATGGCAATACCGTTCTGGAGCAGCAGCTAAGGGACACGTGCCATTAGCAGGGAGCAACCTGCAGCCCAGCTGAAGAGCTCTGCTCCTTGTTGAAGGGAAGCAGAGGGAGCCCAATAGCTCTGCACGCTGTTTGCCATTGCCCAGGGTTTGTTTGTTATGCAAAAGGAGGGGTTTTTTTGCATAAAAGGTAAAGATTGCTGCAGTTTTGCACCAAGTCCCATCGTCCGCAAGTTGCGTCTGTGCATGAAGCGCTTGGGCGCTTTCTGCCCGGTCTTTCCACCGACACGTGCTCCCAGCCTCCCCCGACCTACGAATGATGATAACGGGAAATAAGAGGGGAAAAGCTTCCCAAGAGCTTCCACTTCCTGGGGCTGGGATAAAAACCTGCACCAGCTTTTATCCCATTTGCAGCCTGAACTTTGCTATTTAACCACTAACCGCGGCCCCTGCAATGTGTCAAAAAGATTTGGACTGGGATCTAGACGTTCAGCTTCCACCTCCAGAAATGCCATTATTTCTATGGCAGACTTTATGCCTGATTTTAACGTGAGCAGTAGCCTTAAAGAACTAGCACAGACTTGGGGACTATATATTGCAATCCGTTCTAACAAGAACATCAATTTGTACGGGGTTGGGTTAGCTGGGTAGACTACATAGGATTGGATGTACAAATTAGTATAAAGTTCTTAATAGATTTTCAGCCAATGGCTAAGATTAGATCTTTATTTAAAAATATTATATGGATTAAATTCAGACTCTGCGTACTTCCATTCTCTTTCACAGTATTACTGACTAGAAATTGGGCCACACAGGATGATTCATAAAGTTTAGATACCAGAATAACATCTTAAGGCAAGAATAATTTGATTTTTTTTCCCTAAACGTGTTGCCATAGATTTTCCTAAATGTTTTACAAACAGTTATTAAAAGCACATTGAGAATCTGAATTCCCTGTGGGCAAAATGTTTTTGTACTTAACTTTCATTTAATTCAAAAAATCACGTCTGGGTGGTGTTGCAGCAAAACATGGGAAAATCATACCCAGCTATCACAACAGCAGCGACGCGAACCCGCAGATTGCTGGCGGCCACCTTCCCTCGTCCCCTTCCTTCTGGGGCCGGGTAGGAGCCACGCGGGGGGCTCGGCTGCGGGAGCCCCTCTTGGGGACAGCAAGGCTTTGGAGGGGCTCAGCCGCTAACCCCCCGCCCGGCGCGGGCTTTGGCAGGGTCCCTGCAGGGTTCTGCAGGAGCATCCTGGGCCCATCGCACCGCGGGTGCGTGGTGGTGGCCCTGGCTGGACGCCCTCGCCAGGTTTAGTACCTCGTGGTATTAAACAGCAGGCAGGTGCCGTGGGGGCTGGCACACCTTTCTTATAGCAACTATCCGGAGACATAAAGAACATTGCAGCATTAATTTATTGCGCCCGTGTTAGAGTTTTAAAAAATGCATTTATCAGCTTTTGGTATTAAATAGTCCGTAACTGAGCAAATATAGGGGAATTAAAAAAAAATAATATCCAACACCCCCTTTCAAATCTGCCTTCCCTTAACGGCACCGTAAATTTCAATGTCATATTCCTGTACGTCGCTGCCCTTAATCTGACAGTGTCAGAGGGATCTATCTTCATTTTCTCACTCTTTTCATAATCTAATCCTCAGCTCTAACATGCAATTAGTGCCCTCCTCGCCCTCCGCATACCAAGCAGGCTGATTGCTACAGCTTTCACTGTGCAATCCATTTAGCCATGCGACTCATAATGAATATGTACATTTTGAGGACCCCGGCGAGGAGGGTCACAGGCAATCAACCTTGAATTCAATTACGCGAGTCAAGGTTAATGACTCGGCGCAGTGGTCAGAGGCATTCAGCCTCCTGCAGATTAAATCAGGCTGTCACAGCTGACAATGCGGCGGCTCGTGCGAGGATCGCGCCGAGAGAAGATGGTGTCACTCTGCGGCCGAGGCTGCGCGGGGCTCTCCCTGGCAAATCTGATTGTCAGGCTCCCCCCGACCCCTGATGCGATTAGGCGGCAGAAAGGCACGGCGAGTCGGGAGCGCGGGGTGCCCGCGTCCCAGCGACGCTGGCCGGGGTGCGTGGGGAGGACGCCTGGGAAAGGAGCATTTCACCAAAGGTGCGAGCGCTTTTACTTTGAGCGCTGCTGTTGGGTGAAGAAGGAAAAAGCCCCAAACTCCAGCGGTCCCTGCCCGCCGGGCGCCCCGGCAGCAGCGATGCCGCAGCACGCCT
>NW_009199072.1:499-838 GCF_000690835.1 Fulmarus glacialis | reverse complement strand
GGAGGCGGGGAGGAGAGCGGGTGGATGTGCTGCAAAAGAGAAAGAAAAGCAAAAGGTAGAAAATGTATGGAGGGGTTTTAATGCAGTTAACGTGCCCGTCGCGCTGGAGCTCAAGCCCTGTCTCCCAGACGTTACAGTGCGGATGTTTTGCAAACTAAAGCTTTTATGTCGAATTCCAATCCGGCCAGTCAATTTGGCTAAAATAGCATTAAACCAATGGACAGAGGTTTATTTATACACACACACACACACTGTATTTTATAGACAGAGAAGAATTACTTGAAATGTATTTTACAAGCAGAAGACAACACGTCGTTTCAGCCTGAGAGCAGCAATTTC
>NW_009199072.1:262-462 GCF_000690835.1 Fulmarus glacialis | reverse complement strand
CGCAAACAGGCTCTTTTCTCTGCTTAACCCCAGCTACTGTCCCCAGCGCTTTGCTGCGGGATGGGATTGTCGTTTCAATGCTAGGAGGGGGCGGAGGGCGCACCTGAAGGCACCTGCCCGGGGGAAGGGGCAGAGAGGGGCTCCGGGGCGACCGCCTCCTTTCCTGGTCCTGCCAGGACGAGCAGGGCTCATGAAACGCG
>NW_009199072.1:0-226 GCF_000690835.1 Fulmarus glacialis | reverse complement strand
TGGATTTTGTTGCTTGAGAGCGCTTTTTTTTCGGGGTTGGTCATTGCATGTCGGGGGAGGGGGCGGCGCGGGACGAGAGGCGCTTTTGGCAGGGTGTTTGCTCCCTTCTTATGTCACCTGAAATACTAGATCTCGTGCACCTTCACCCAGCTTTAAATGTAAGGGGGGTGTGTGGATATTTTTAGTCTAGCTGTTTTGCAAGACTCGATCTTTCCCTTCCCGGTCC
>NW_009199071.1:935-1944 GCF_000690835.1 Fulmarus glacialis | reverse complement strand
CCCGGGGGCTGCTCGCCCCCTGCTCGCCCTCGGCCACGCTCCCTTCCCGCTGGTTCCCCTGCCCTAAAGTCAAAGTCACTCGTGCAGAAAGTACCTGCCATCTCCGGGCACGAGGGACTAATCCCGTTTTACAGATTAAAGAAGCATCTTGTGATGAGTTGGAAATAGCGCCCGACTCCCTTCCCCGCTCCGACCCACGGCCATCCCGACGGCTCCCTCCCCGGGGCCAGGACCCCCATTTTACTGTGTTAGCCCTAATCCCAGGATTTCGTTCCTCCCATTCCCCAGGTGCAGGGCTCGGTTTCTCCTGATCAATCCCAGGGACAACCTCCCTCCCACTCCCTCTTTCCCAGCGCCCGCTCTCTCCCTGCCAGCGCCGGGCACCCGCCGCACACCCACCTCCGCTCCCTAATCCCCCCTAATCCTCATTTCTGCCTCCGCGTCGGAAAGCCCTTATCGAGCTCCCTTGTCTAACTCGGGAGCAGAGATAACTCGCTATCTCCCACCCCAATCTCCTCCATAGTCTATTTTCTTCCTGCCCAGAGTTGATTTCCCTCACCTAATTGCCCGGAAAGCTCTTTTCCCTTCCTCTAATCAGTCTGGAGCAGACTTTCTCTAGATAATTGTGCCGAGACCTGATCACCCTTCTCATCTCCGTCTCTCCAACACTCCATTTCTTCACTAAACTCATCTGCCGGAGCTGTGTTCCTTGGTCTAATTATTTCAAGGCTCCGTTGAGTTACTTAATTGCTTGCTCGTCTGGTGCCCGTATCTGAAAGCTCCCAGAGCATCTGGGACGGGGCTCGGGTCTGAGTTACCCTGGTATAGCTGCGTTTCCAGTGAATAAACTTGCTCCAGGTGTGCGACGGTGTGAGCCCAGAGCAAAACCTGCTTTAAAAAAAAAGAAACTCTCTGAAATAAAGAACTTGCTGCTTCCCTTGGTTGGAGGAGCAAGGCCTCCTCGGTCAGAGGAGCAGCAGCCGGGAGATGCTTCGCTGCATCCCACGAT
>NW_009199071.1:317-904 GCF_000690835.1 Fulmarus glacialis | reverse complement strand
TGGGGGCTCACCCTAGCCGCAGCCAACAATAAACTCAACTTTAGGCCAGGCTGTGAATTTACCCGTGCTAATGTCAAGCTGAAATAGTCCATTAAACTCAGCCCGGTGCCCCAGGTCCCCACAGCCCTTGGAGGATCCAGCTGGGACTGTTTTCCTCCCATCCCATCCCATCCCATCCCATCCCATCCCATCCCATCCCATCCCATCCCATCCCATCGTTGGGAGCCGGAGGGGTTGGTTTTACCGGCTCCTCTCCCCTATTCTCGTTATCGCCCAGCCTCGTCCTTTTTCCCAGGCTAATTGATCCACTGTTTTGTTTTCTTATCAAATTGCTCTCAGCCTCTGATGCTCCTTTAATCAATTCTCAGCCCTATCTGCACCAAGGACCGCTGGGAGCCCTTTCTTTGCAGCCACCACTGTATCTAATCACTCGGGGACTTTACCTAATTGGTGTAAAACCTGATTTCTTTCTCTAATCGCTCCGAGGCCCCGATTCACTTATCTAATCGCTCCAAAGCCCAGGCCTTGCACACCTCTCTCTGGAGCTCCGGCATATCCTTCTCCATAGGTTCCCCCCGCCCCGCAGG
>NW_009199071.1:0-258 GCF_000690835.1 Fulmarus glacialis | reverse complement strand
GAACTAACCCAGCCAAGGTTTGGCACCCTTGCTCGGCTGCTCCCCTAACCCAGTGCCGGGAGGAATAAACCCACCGCGGAGCCATTTTCTCCCATCTTTCCCTCCCGCGGCAAAGCGCAAACCTGCCGCGGTCGCGTTTTCGCCTGCTCCTCCCCTCCAACGGTCCCCTGGGAAGGGCGACGCACGTCCCCAGCACCCCGTCCCCTCGGGGTGCGATGGTCACCCCGGTGATGAAGGCGCAGGCGTGTCTTGCAGCCC
>NW_009199070.1:0-1436 GCF_000690835.1 Fulmarus glacialis | reverse complement strand
CTCGGCGTCTGCAGGGCCTGCTGGCGCGCGGCGCGCGGTGGTTGCGCACGCGTTTGGTGTCTGCGCTTGAGGTCCGGGAACGCGTGCTCGGCGTATGCAACGCACGCTCGGCGCGTGCAACACGTGCTCAGTGTCTGTAACGTGTGCTCAGTGTCTGCAACACGTGCTCAGTGCGTGCAATGCGTTCTCAGCGCATGCGACACACGCTCGGTGCATGCAACACATTCTCAGTGCCTGCAACACGTGCTCACTGTCTGCAATGCGTGCTCGGTGTCTGGAACGCGTGCTCAGCATCTGCAACGTGCTCAGTGTCTGCAACGTGCTCAGTGCCTGCAACATGCTCAGTGCCTGCAACGTGCTCAGTGCCTGCAACGCGTGCTCAGTGCATGCAATGAGTGCTTAATGTCTGCAACACGTGCTCAGTGTCTGTAACGCATGCTCGGTGTCTGCAACGCATGCTCAGTGCATGCAACGCGTGCTCAGTGCATGCAACGTGTTCTCAGTGTCTGCAACATGTGCTCAGTGCATGCAACATATGCTCAGTGCATGCAATGCACGCTCAGTGCATGGAACACGTGCTCAGAGTATGCAATGCATTCTCAGTGCCTGCAACATGTGCTCAGTACTTGCAACATGTGCGCAGTGTCTGCAATGCATGCTCAGTGTCTGCAATGTGTGCTCGGGGTCTGCAACATGTGCACTGTGTCTGCAACATGTGCTTAGTGTTTGCACTGCATGCTCAGTTCATGCAATGAGTCCTTAATGTCTGCAACACGTGCTCAGTGTCTGCAATGCATGCTCAGTGCATGCAACGCATGCTCAGTGTCTGCAATGTGTGCTCAGTGTCCACAGCGTGGGCTCAGCGCCTGCAACACGTGCTCAGTGCGTGCAATGTGCTCAGTGTCTGCAACATGTGCTCGGTCTGCAATGCATGCTTGGTGTCTGCAACACATGGTTTGGGTGCTGCCTGCCCTGGGTGCTGCCTGGTTTGGGTGCTGCATGCCCTGGGTGCTGCCTGCCCTGGGTGCTGCCTGGTTTGGGTGCTGCATGCCCTGGGTGCTGCCTGCCCTGGGTGCTGCCTGGTTTGGGTGCTGCATGCCCTGGGTGCTGCCTGCCCTGGGTGCTGCCTGGTTTGGGTGCTGCATGCCCTGGGTGCTGCCTGCCCTGGGCGTGTGCTCAGCGCCTGCAACACGTGCTCAGTGCGTGCAATGTACTCAGTGTCTGCAACATGTGCTCAGTGTTTGCACTGCATGCTCAGTTCATGCAATGAGTCCTTAATGTCTGCAATGCGTGCTCAGTGCATGCAATGCATGCTCAGTGTATGCAATGCATGCTCAGTGCATGCAATGTGCTCAGTGTCTGCAACATGCTCAGGGTCTGCAATGCATGCTTGGTGTCTGCAACACATGGTTTGGGTGCTGCCTGCCCTGGGTGCT
>NW_009199069.1:225-4262 GCF_000690835.1 Fulmarus glacialis | reverse complement strand
GAGGGAGGCGGCCCTGTGAGGAGCTGCCTGCCCCCCCGCCCGGGTGACGGTCGGCCCAACCCCGAGGAGTTGGGCTCTTGTCTGTTTTGCCCATTGGATTTGGGGCTTTAGTGAGTTTTTAGTTATTTTGTGTGCTGTACCGGCCAGCTGACTTGCAGGGCCCGGAGCCAGCCTGGAGGCCCAGCAGGTTCCCCAAGCCCCGCTCCCACCCAAGCGGAGCGCTGTGCCCTCGCTT
Organism: Fulmarus glacialis; assembly: GCF_000690835.1. Classification (NCBI taxonomy): domain Eukaryota; kingdom Metazoa; phylum Chordata; class Aves; order Procellariiformes; family Procellariidae; genus Fulmarus; species Fulmarus glacialis. Next base: position 4,027 of record NW_009199069.1, on the reverse strand, counting down.
TTGAGCGTGGCGTAGGTCACTCTCCCTGGGGTTGGAGAGCAGCTTCACCTCGGCTCGGCTTGGTATCCTTTCTCTTTCAGCCTGATCTCTACCTCTGTTCTGTCTCTCTACCTTTCCTCTGAAAACCTTTATCTGAATAATCTGAACATCATCTTTAAGCCCTCAGAGTCTCTTGGTTGAAACCAGCTTTTTCTAAATGCCAGGGAGTTTGCCTGCCAGAGTTTCCATTTCTAACGCCAGGCCCCGGGTGCGATTCCCCATGACGCTGGGGCAGGGCTTGCAGGAGGAGCGCTGGGAGGCCTCGCTGGCCCGTCTCCTTTTGACTGCTTCCAAATGACTTGGGACACAACTCCAAGGACCAGCTGTGGGTTTGTAAGAGATGTTTATTCAGTCGGTGGAGAAAGGAAAGACTGAGAGCCTTGCAGGAGGAAGAGAGGAAAGAGCATGCCGTAAATCTGTGCTTCCCCTTCTCTGGAGCAGTACTGGGATGTTTTCTCTCTCTTTACAACTGCCCCAGGTTTCATAGGAGCCAGAAAAATAACTGTACTGAGGCCCTTCAGATACGATGAATTGCTGTGTTGGAAAGTGGACATTAGAAACCATTCCACTTAATTTGTTTTGGGGCCAATCCTCTTCACTTTTACCTGTGTGGAGTAGCTGGAAGGTGGGCACCCATGGCAGGTCACTGAGTGTGGTGTGACCATGAGCATCCTTTCAAAAAGTGATGCAAGATGCTTGTCTTATTCTCAAAGTTAATCATAGTTGAGAGTATAAGCATCAACTTTGTATTTTACTAAAACAAAACCAAACCCAACTCTTTGGCATAGATTCAATTAAATTCTGAGATTTTAATTCCATTGTCTAATTTATGTACATTAATGAAGCACAGAAAAGGCAAACGTCTGTCATACATCAATATTCTATATCCAGCATTTGCCCAATGTTACGTTTTCATGCTGATTTTGATATTGATACCCCACATGCTGAGCATCTAAGATAGATGCTTTCCATTTGGGACCTGGCGGCCCCCAATACTGATTGCAAATACTACGTAGCAGGGCTGCTGCAATTCTTTCTTCCAAGGCTGGAATGGCTTAGGGAAAGTGGGGAACTCAGGTAAATTAGGTCATTACAGTAGTGATATTTTTGTTCATTTTCCTGGTGCAGGGCAGCTTAGTAATGGTCATGGGACCAAAAGGTCAGGTAGCGTACTTACTCTTTCTCTTTTGTCTCTTTAGGATTATATATTTTTTCCTACTTTTTAGTGGAATATAGGCTTGTTTCCATATGCACGTCAAACTCTGGTTGTTGTAATGGTACTCTTTACATCAGTAGTCAGACCAAAGTAGCCAAAAATATTCATGCTTTGGAAAAAGATCCTGGCGACAAGGAGGTGGAATACCTAATGGTATTACAAATACCGTGAAGTTGATGGTCTTAGTCACAATATAGTTTTACCAGACCCGGTGACAAGACAGCTTTATTCTGCGGTAGAGAACCACATCCCATAACTAAGGCAGAGCCTCAACATAATTGTACATCAGACAAAAGGCATCATAAAAATAAGCCTAATATCCTGCAAACATAATTACACTTCTCTGACTTTGCTGCATACTGTAGTTCAAAGACTGTGAATCTGTAATTTTTTTTTTCAAATTACTCATTCTCTGGCTTGCTCAGTGTACCATACAGACACTGAGCTGTGGCACCCCGGGCCAGTGGCATTTCTTCTGTGCGTGATTTGTGTACTATCTGCTATTCTTGTCCTTAGTGAATAATAATTACAAAAACATCTGGTGATTCTCTAGAGAGAAAGCAAACTTGGTGTTAGTAATTGATAAAATTACTGTGTTTGGCGCTATATTCAGCGTTGGTGCGGCCTCACCTTAAGTACTGTGCGTAGTTCTGCGCCCCACAATTTAAGAAGGATGTGAAGGTCCTTGAACGCGTCCAGAGGAGGGCAACAAAGCTGGTGAAAGGGCTGGAAGGAATGTCCTGTGAGGAGCGGCTAAGGACTTCGGGCTTGTCTAGTTTGGAGAAACGGAAGCTCATTGCTCTCTACAGTTTCCTGAGGGCGGGAAGAGGAGAGGGAGGTGCTGATATCTTCTCCCTGGACGTTGGGAATGGCTCAAAGCTGCGCCAGGGGAGGTTTAGACTAGACATTAGGAAGCATTTCTTTACCGAGCGGGTGGTCAAACACTGGAACAGGCTTCTTAGAGAAGTGGTCGATACCCCAAGCCTGTCAGTATTTAAGAGGCATTTGGATAATGCCCATCCATGCTTTAACTTTTGGTCAGCCCTGGAGTGGTCAGGCAGTTGGACTAGATCATCATTGTAGGTCCCTTCCAACTTCCATTCCATTCCATTCCATTCCATTCCATTCCATTCCATTCCATTCCATTCCATTCCATTCCATTCCATTCCATTCCATTCCATTCCATTCCATTCCATTCCATTCCATTCCATTCCATTCCATTCCATTCCATTCCATTCCATTCCATTCCATTCCATTCCATTCCATTCCATTCCATTCCATTCCATTCCATTCCATTCCATTCCATTCCATTCCATTCCATTCCATTCCATTCCATTCCATTCTAAAAAATGCTAACCACGATAGCTCCAAGAGGGAAACGCGTAGGTTACTATGTGTGTGCTCCACATGGGGATGCTACTGCTGGGAGACACAGAGCAGGGACAGGCAGTGCACATCTTTGCTGGAGATAACTTGGATAACAGTGTCAGAGTTTTCTTTGGGATTAATACATAGGACATTGAAATCAATACAAGTCTTTCAGTCTACTTTAAGAAGGTTGTATCTGGGCCTCTTTTTTCAGTTACAAATTTTGAAATATACCCCTTTTAAAGCATATGAAAACCAAAAGATATTAAGATTTATGTAATTTAATTGGTGTTTTGTTGGTGATTCCTGATGAACTCCATAGATTGTCTCCAATGATGATGTCTTCTCCAGACCTATGGATGAAACTGTCGATCACTGTCAAGATAAGAAGGATCTTTTTCTATATTAGTTTCCCTTCTTGGAAATCAAGCCTTCGAGGCTTTGGAGGAAAGAAGGAAGTGCTACATTCAATTATTCCTCTTGCTATTTTTTGCTAAGGGGTACAGTTCTAAGAAGAATGTTATGTATTACGGAAGTGCTTCATAAGACTTTAAGATTTGCTAATCGGGTTGACATATATGTTCAAAACCAGATTGTGTAGTCTGTCAGTGGTTATGATTTTCTGTGTATGCCATTCTGATACTCAGGATGGCAGCAACTAATACAATGTTGTTACAGTTCAGGAGAAAAGCATAGCGTCTGGGTCTTGGTTGTTTTCCTTAGTAGTTCTTCTATGCATTTCCTAATATGTGAGAAAATGCATAGATAACTATAGTTACAGTGCAAAAAAGAAAAAAACCCCACACCCAAAACCAAACCCTAAAGCCCTGCAATTCAAGGAGTGGTTATATACAGATATTTTAGGACCTGTGTTCATAGCCAGCTGTGTGGATGACTGGACCTTATTTACTCAGCATAGTTACTGGTAGGCCTGAAGCATGAGACCCAGCTCCGGAGATAAGGTTCCCCACGCAACACGGCCGGCAGACAGCAGCCTCCTCCGCAGGTGAAGGGGGACGCGCTGGTACCTCCAGCTGTGCTGGCAGGGCTCTTCCTTCCCCATTCTTGTCTGCTTTGTCATGCAAGATCTGAGCTGATCTTGCCGTGACTTTTTTATCTGCCTTTTTTCTGTTCAGTTCCAACACCAGGTGCATCTTCTTGTGGAAGTTGTGTTGAAAG
>NW_009199069.1:0-201 GCF_000690835.1 Fulmarus glacialis | reverse complement strand
CTTTCTTTCTGTGGTTGCCGTTTGGTTGATGTATTTTGGGCCCTTACCATGCAGCTTTAATATGCCAATTTGGCGCTCTGGAATGCAAGATTGTAAGTCCCGTGCCAAAAAGCCAACACCAGTGAGCTGCCAAAGGACACCTCGGAGACTTTGTGGTCTCAGGCCAGGCCGCGGCCGCAGCGGAGCGTGAGCCTCGCCGCC
>NW_009199068.1:0-245 GCF_000690835.1 Fulmarus glacialis | reverse complement strand
CAGCCGAAATGCTGTTCCTGCTGTGGGGCAGCTTCCTGTGCTACGCCACGCGTGCCGTGCCCTCCGCCTTCCACGAGCCCCGCTACATGGGCATCGCTCTCCACAACGAGCTCATGATCTCGGCCACCTTCCACGTAGTCAGGTAGGGCACGGGGCCGTGAGGGGGCTGGGAACCGAGATTCCTCTTCCACGGCGATGCGGAGGAACCGGCAGCAAACCCCTGAAGCCAGCGGGTTCCCTGCCTG
>NW_009199067.1:0-5932 GCF_000690835.1 Fulmarus glacialis | reverse complement strand
GGGCGGCCCCGGGAGCCGCGAGGGCAGCTGCCCGCCCTCATGGGGCGAAGTCACCCCTCGTCTGGGCTTTTAATGGAGGTTTGTAGCTCTGAGCTGCTTCGCCGTCCAGAGCCCTTATTTCCAGGCTTTATCCTTTCTGGAGCTGCATGGAGAAGAGGAGGACTTGCCTCCTGGTCTTCTCCACGTCCCCCGTGCGCGGGGGATCCATAAAAACCACCTTTCACAGTTCTACTGGTTGAAAATGCACGCTGAGGTATGATTTATGTGCATAAAATCTTTAGTGGAACTATCCAGACCGTCAGGCAGAAGATGGGAGGATCAGTAGAAATATTTAATGGACAAATAAAAATTGCTGAATGCCTTCATTGATGCAATTTAAGTTGCATCTTTATAATTAGAAAATTATAAATTTTCTAGAAGAAAAAAAATGTTTTCCTGTGAACAATCCCATTCTTGATTCAAAAAAAATCTTTCAATTGCTCCAATGATTTCATGAATCTAGAGATGAGCAAATATACAGCCACGCACAACATTGTCTTTAATAAAAGCAGAGGGTTTTACTGTATTTGCTCTCTCTGCCATTGACTTACCTTATCTTATTTAAGCACAGGCACAGGGGCTGGCACTGCATCTCCTCTTCTCCATTCATTTGCAATGGCCTTCAAGGCCTTAAGATTCCACGCTCAACTGGTTTCTAATTAGCTCACAATATTTAAGCACCTCTAAAATTAAGTTATAACTTTTAAAGCTTTCGAAGTTTTAAGTAAAAGGCTGTTCATTTGCATTCGTAAGGTACTTTGTAATTTTTAAATAGAAATGTTTCCAATATATAGAAGCAAATATCAAAAGGTGTATTTTTTACATTCCCATTCTTGACCAAAAGTCACAATTTCTTCAAAAGTGTTTATTTCACAAATTTTTTTATCCACAGCTGAATATTACAGTGACTATTACAAGCAATTTCCTATAAACAAAGGTGTAGTTTACAGATTTGTTCAAAATGGAAAAATATTTTATAAGCAGTAGTATTTCATCTACAGTATTCACTCCTGTATATCATTCAACTTCGAGAGCAGCTATACCTTCTGCCTGTTAAGGTAATGAGACTTCACACCCCTGCCCCCCCCAAACCCCCGAACAAACAAGCAAAATACACATTGCACTGTAGTAGTACTTTTTTTTTATAATTTGGGTTTTTTTTTTCTAATTTCAACTTAATTTGAAAGTTTTTGTCCACTGGCATTTATATTTTGATATAAATTTTATACTTATTGGGGAATATGTCCTCCAGATTGTTTTACTTAACATCTACATTGCTAGAACTTGTTTCAGGAGAAGAAGAAAAAAAAAATCAGTTTAGTTCATTTTAATTAGGTTATATTTATATGCAATGGCAAAATGCTAATTTTTCCATTAAATACAGTTTTGTTCATTTACTGCTGAAAATTGAGGAAAACAACCCGTTGTTTCAAGTGCGTCTTTGTCACTTGTATCTTTTGCAAATCACACAAATGCAGGCTCATACCTTGCAAAGACTTTAGGTAGTGTTGTGATTTCAACGTTTAAGTTACAGTATCAGGAAAGTTAGCCACTAGGTATGCTTAAACTCTGAAGCACACCCACATTTTGTTACTGCTTCACTCATATGAGAAGTCCTTTTAGATACAGTGGATTAAGTTGTATGAGCAAAAAATGTTTATCATGTAGGATTGCATAAATTCAGTCTTAAGGTCTAACGTTCTTTTCTACAGTCAACTACTACAACAGCTTTACCAGCCAAAAGATAAGTAACCTCAGCTACAAAATGCCAATAAAAGAAAAAAGAAGGAAAAAAAAAATCAAAACGAGGTTTTTGGTGAAAATGAAGTGTGTATGTTGTTCTGGATGCTTTCTGTAGGTCAGACAGCATGTGCCTGAACTCACGTTTGAAGTGTTGGTTTCATGGTTGTGGTGGTTTGTGTGGTTTGGTTTTTTGGGGGGTTCATTTTTGAGGTTGTTTTTTTTTTTAATTCCCAATAGTGCTTTTCTGAGATAAATTATACATGCAGAAATCAGTATGGGTCAGTATTGTTTTCTTTCCTAGAAACTTCAAAGTGTTTTTGCAGACCTCAGAGTGAGATTTTATAAGCAGACTTATAAATCCACAGACAACTTTTTATAACAGAACAATAAAAATATTCCCACTTTTTTTTTTTTTAACGCTTGTTTCAGAGAAACAGCAGTTGAGAAGTCAGTTACCTTAGTAACAACTAAAGGCACACAGTGGGAAAAATGTTCAACTTAATAACCAATATTTAAAAATAAAGACAGATCTGGAAAACAGGCAGCTTTCTCAAAGCCATGCTTTGTGTTAAATTTGCTTTTTAAATAAGTAAGTGCCAATCTGAGGAAAGAAAGGCATGCTTGAGCATAGCAATTTAAGAAAATTAACATTTAAAAACAAATTTTAAAAATTGCTAACAGAAAAGATAATATACATTAAAGGTATTTCATAGAGTTCTCTTCCAGATGGATTTTAATGGATAAACTACATTATCACAGCTCAAGACATTAAGTCCCAGTTCCCATCTATACATACCAAGAGACTTTCTTTAAAGTGTCTTTGTTGTACATATAAATTACGATCCTGAAAATGCCAGTGAAAGAGCATTAACCACATCTTATAATTGTGATCAGCAACAAAACCTTTGACGGAAAAGGATTCTGCACCAACCTGTCATTTAGTCTGAACGATAAGCATTGGTTTAATCAATCTGTTGGGAATTGTACTCTGAATAATTTACATCAGAGAGAGGTAGAGACCCGAAGAGCCTGAGAGGAAACTGCTGGCCTAAGACGAATTCTGAGAAATAACTCTCTGTTAAAACCGCCTTACAGACCAAATTCTGCTTTGAATTATTTTTTTATTTTCTAAACTGTGATGACTACTATAGTGCGGAAAAAAGGGATAAGATACAATTAAAAAATTAAATTCAGAGCACTGCAAAAACATTCATTTGCAAAACATAGAAAGAGGTAGGTACAATAAATAAAAATATTGTAGATGAGCAAGTGACAGAAGAGCATGGGCTGGCTGGGCACAGGCAGCAAAATGGTGGCGTTATCCTTACTGTATATGAAGGGGAGATGAAGGCACTACTGAATATACGCAGTAGATGCAAATGCTCAAGGACTGTGGTTTAGAGGTAGTGCTGGTACTATACAGGCAATAAATTTTCTTCTATAATTAGTTAGGTGATGGTTAGAGGAAAAGATAACTTCTCTCTAGGGAATGGCCTTAAGTCTGTCCTTCACTGGTAACAGCTGTAGTAAACCACAGTCCATTTGAAACAAGGTATTTACCCACCAGCATAGACCAATATAATTCTTCACAGCACTCAACTTTTTCTTTAAAAATGTGCTTTTGGAGAGTAATATACATATATAGTACATACAGGACTATTACAGTTTGTATATACATAGATTATATACATGATGTTTAAATCAAAACACACTCCTTATCTAATAAGGTGACTGCAGCATGGTGGGATTTAATGTATGTTTAAGAGACTTTACATTCTATTTTAATCCTCTGAGCAGACAGGGCCTGATCATAAATTTGCTGTTTGGGTATGATTTACACCAACTAGAAGTAGTCAGATGCAGAGAGGGTTTTTTTTGAAAGCTCTTGATCATCATGAAATTGCTGAGACTTCAGGAACCGCAACCACAAAAGCCGGTAAGTTAAGATCTACTTAGACAAGACCATTACGGAAGTGGAAAGGCCAAAATGCTCACAGTGCTGGGATGAGCGGGGCTTTCGCTGCTGCCAAACATCCTCGCTGCACTTTGGCAGACTGAGCTACTGCAGCAGCATCGCCACTTGGAACAGTTCTGCAGACTGATCACCACCAGGATCGTGGCACAGCATCACTCAGCCTCAGGAACCTGCCTCTTCCCTTCCTCAGCAAGGAGAACGGCTCAGAAAAATCAATGACTGCTTTTGTAAGTAGCTGGCCCCTTTCAACATCTACCTGGTGAGGTCAGAGGCTTGGTTTGTTTTAATTTATAAGGTAGGTAAAAAAAATCCTAACAGAATTTGAATTGATTGCAATTATTCGTTTGAGGTTGTAGACAGAGTTCGTGTTGACTCTTAAAGAAATGGCTTACATTACTAACACACTTACTTTTTTTGCATTGAAACATTTCATTGCTTAATCATTCCCTTTTGTTTTAAAACTTTTTTTTTTTTAAAGTATTCTTCATTTATCTAAGCCCTGTATTTGCACAACTGGTAAAATTTCAGATGGCTATTGAACTGAATAGAATTTTTCCATGTACTGCTATGGCTAGGACTAACCCACTGAACATAAGTAGGGCTGGGGACCCAAATACTAAACTGGGTTGCCTTAGCATGTCTTATCTATGCATGAGATTCTGATACAGGCCATGGGAGAGGCCTAACCACCTCGATAGCCACTGCACAGAAGCTTTTGACTTTTAAAAGCACAGGGAAAGCCAACATTAGGGATCAGGATGATGCTCATCTATACTAGAAGCGGGAGGCCTCAGGCAGTCCCTTGTCTCGAGATTATTTCACTAGGACAAAACCTTCGCAAGTCACTAATGTAAATTTGGTAACGGAAGAAAGTCCAAACTGCCAATTTATTTGAATTCCCAAGAAGCAGATGCACTGGATGTAGTTAGGAGGAGCAACAGCATTTCTCAAACATAGAATTTGTGACAAATTCTACGTCAGTGGAAACAAGCAGCTGTTACCTTAACCGGCATGATAAATATGTATTGCATCTTCTGCAATTTACTTTCTAAACTCACTATCGTGACAGTTACTAGCAAGAACAAGAGGCAGAATTGCATGTCCCGTTATTAATACATACAAACCCACCTAGGTATTAGACAAATTACATGTCCTTCAAGGCAGCATAAGTGTCTCAGATTTTGTTTTTGATTTAACTGTCATTTCTTCATAGACACCTATGAAGATCAAAGTAAGTTGTCTCCCACTCACCATTCTTTTTTGTTAGTGGCTTTTGGAGATGATTATAGGCTTTGAACTATGTCAACATAGAAATCAAGCAGTAAAAAATGAATCTACATTTCAAGTATCCTTATTCTGAGCTGCAAATTACCAAAAAAATCACATACAGATCAGTCTCTTTTTTACTGTACAGTTTAGCATCCATTTATTACTGTGTATTGGTTCTTCCATAAACCTGTTTGGTCCACATTTAAAGAGCTCCTTAAATTCCTTTCGTGATTTTTCTTTCTTCGCTGGAGGTCTCTGGGTAGGAGAGGTGGGCTTAATTATATTTTCTTCAGACTTTATTAAGAAATTCCAAGTTGAGAGAAGCAGGGAGATGAATTGAGTCCATGGTTATGGAGGATGGGTTGAACGGAAACAAAACTGGGAACATGTGCTTGAAGTCTAACAGCAGCTGCGGAGGGTCATTTCTCTCTTGCAAGTGCGTCTATGAGGTGTGGGGGAAGAAAACAAATTTAGTATCAGTTATGCCCTTTTCTTTGCATTTGTCATGTTTAACATCAAAGGTTTGAGAATGTACACAATTTTAGAGATATTGCAAAAAAGAGCAAGAATGATTTTGTTCTCTATTGCAGCAGCCTTCCTCTGAGCAAATATTTGCAGGAACTTCTACACAGACTATAGGAAACAGTGCTGCAGAAGAACCTGGCTATGTTTTCTACATGACCACGAAGCAAGACACAAGACTTGGAAACAACATGACGCCCTTGCACAGCAAAAGCAGCACTGCATGATACTAGCAGACCACTTTTGATTCAGCCGCTCAGCGATGGAGACATATTCTAGGAGTAGCTGAACACGCTTCTGTTTCCATTTCCTGCCTCCTCCTTGCAAGCATTAAAAGAAATTTGGTTTTCTTTTATTTATTTTTCCCTTAGTTGCCAATTTGTC
>NW_009199066.1:0-11778 GCF_000690835.1 Fulmarus glacialis | reverse complement strand
TATATATTAATCTAGAAATGGATTAAAAATCAATTTTTTTTCTCAGTCTTTTCTCTTTCCTCACTCCCATCATTTGGTTTTCTGACAAGGATCCCTGTAATTTTTAAAGAAATGTAGGAAATGATAATTAAAACCATTTTCCCCAGCACATCTCTTATATACTTATTAACTCTGAAATAAACATTTCTGGTCACTTTGGCCTTATTCATTCCAGGACATCTAGACTGGTGACCATTACCTCTTTCTAGACCCAAGATATCTCATGCCTTAGAAGAACATAACAAGGCAACATTTTCAGATTAATTTGAGTGGATATTTCCAGCTGCCAGATTTTTTGGCATCTCAGCAATGTCCAAAAGTTAAATGTATCTTCTATTTGAATAGACTTATCAGAAATATATGAAGTTTATATTCTTTTTCTACATCCATGTTCCAATATGAGGAGTCCCATACATTGCTTCAGGTCATTTTACATATCGCTATACAACAATTCATAAGTATGGTGAAAAGTTTATTAGGCAGGACTAGAGGCTTGTCTACACTTGAAAGTTAGTTTGAATTCATTTTTGGTTATTGGGGTAGGGTGTGAATTTTAAGTGTGATAGCTGACAAGGGAGGGTATGAGGGGCTTGGATATTTGGCCACAGTATTTCCTTCCAAAGCTTTTATAATAACAGTATAGTAGGGTATAAAGATCTTGCACAAAATGGCTACAACTTGAATCAGTACCAAGACTGTTTTTTGTCTGCTTCATTAAAAAATTTTTAGCTTATTGCTAAAAGGAAGTGATATGAATTTCAAGATGTTGCAAGATGGATATATGTTTCTACTGCACATTTAGCTGATGACTTTGTCCTGTAACAAAGACAGGGTAAAGTTGGAATTATCTGTCACCTGGCGATTTTGTCATTATTTTATTATTCTAGAATAAACCAAAAATCAGTCTCTTACAAAGCACAAAAATGATGCATAAAGGAATGGAAGAATCTATTATTTTTCTTTTTCTTTTTCTTTTTCTTTTTTCTTTTTTTGTATTTTATAGCAAAAGAGGCAGCAAAGAGACGTGTTTAGCAGGACACTTTTAAATTTAGTATTTTATACATCAGTAATATGTTATGACGGTGCATCTTTACCCTACTTCTCAGGTTGGACTGAAGCTTGTGGAGTTAAAAACCTCATATTTCTAGGCTCAGTACAAAGGTCAGGCAATATGATAGGGACCTACAGCAGACTCGCATCAGAAGTACTACTTTAACAGTTTGTTTGCTGTTGGGTTTTTTGATTTTCTTTATTAGCTGGTCTCTGGAAGCATAATTCAACATTTTACAGCTTTTGACCTTTCCTCTCTTCACTGCTTTAGATGTCTCTGGTAACTTTAAAGAACACATTATAGTTGCAAGAATCTTGAATTATCTGCTGTCTTGAAATAGCAATGAAATCTGGGCTAATCAGAGGAAAATGAATGGCTTTCAGGAAGAATTTCAGTGAGCACCATGTTATGTGCAAAGCAGGGGTCTGATTCTAGCTTCAGCGGAGTTTGGCAGGATCTGGGAGCATTTCAGCAGTGCCCTGCAGCTGTGAGTTATCAGCTCTGGAATTAACAGGCAAGTCCACTGCTAATACCAGATCACAGCTGCCTCCCCTCCCTGCTGAGCTCACCCCAGCATGGTGGGTCCTGCTGCTTGAGAAGGGAAAGCATCACCTGCAAGGGGAGAGACTGGCTGCTAAGGAGAACAGAGTGCTCCTGTGTTCTGCTGGGTGTGGTGACTCCAACACCCAAATGCAAAATCTTTACTCCATGGGTCTCCAGATTTCCAGTGAGCTCAAAGTAACTCGGGATGCAGTACTGAAAACCCGGCATGGTAGAGAACCAAGATGCTGCTGGCTGCAGGAGTACCTTCCAGTTGTGAAGGACAGTGCCCACGGAGATAACAACTTTGTAGTGCAGTGGGAATAATAGTAAGTGACCTTGTATGTGTTCCCTGAGTTTGTCTAGCTCCCAGCTTCAGGCATTTGCTTCAGGGATAATGCAATCTGTTTTGATACTGTAGTAGCAGTCACCAAAATAAAGACCCTATCAGGAATCACTGCAAATTTCCAAAAATTATAGCTAAAACTACCAGATTGTCTTGCAGAGAGTTGCCTCCACATGTCCTGGTGTTAGTCTTAGCTGCTTGTGAAAATTTTGGAAAAATATATTCCATTCTTAACAGGTACTAATCTCAGACTCTCAGCTGTAGCCAGGCTGTGTTCTTGAAGCAGAGATTACACTGTATATAGAGTTTTGATGTGTCTTCATTAAAGGTATATTTGGCTGTTGCATGCACGAAATGAGCTCTTCGGAAAATATTGTGACTGGATAAATTGCAAAATACTGGCTGTGGCTACACAATCTGCCCTGAGCAAAGAGTAATCCAGGAAGAAAATTGTCTTTCCTAGTTTCCTAGAAGCTAAAGAACAATAAACCGGCATAATTGTCTCACTGATTTCAATGAAGAGGAAAGTTAACAGCAGTAAGCAGAGCTTACATGCTTCTCCTGTGACACCATCTCAAGTGAAGGAAGACTGCATCAATTTGCTCTCTTTTACTGGGTTAAGACTAGGCAGTGACTTGGCAGGGTACCTACTGCCTTCCATTTGTTACTTTGGTGCTAAAATGAAAGTCACAAGTCAGAATTTATTTTCTTATTAGTAACATAACTTTGTAATAAGGAGACAAATAGCCTAGTTTTAATAAAAAGCAATAATGTATCTCTAAAATTATGTACAAAGAACTTACAGTGTTTAAATGTCTTTTTTGGTGTTATGTGTCAACTTGCATTGTGTTGCTCTTCTCTTTGTCTAAATTGACTGAAATTACTTTTACTCATATTATATAATAAATTTCAAAATAATCACATTTTGCTGCAGCATTTAGTGCCAAGTACTTTTCTGCACAGTGCAGGCTCTGTTTTTGTAAAAACTATGTCCCTAGCCACCTGGCAGCTCATTCTTAATTCATGTGCATTTAGTTACAGCTGGCATAAAAAGCAAAGTTTTCCAAGGACACTCTGCAGACTTGCCCAGTGGAAATTATAACCTCTATAAAATTGTTTCATGATCAAATTCTGTTTTCTCAGGCCTGTTTTGTCAGATCATAGCCTTGAGTAGAAGTACTGGAGCCACTGAGCTGCCAGGATGACATCTCTAACTAGAATTACACTGAAGGTAACCAAACAACTCTTAAATAGGACAGACATTTCCATCTGTTGATTCCATTGCAGGGTCAAAATTTAGGACATTCAATGATTCTTACAGGGACACACTACTCACCCCCCAATTTTTGTTTTTAAATTTCTAAACAAAGAGTGGTTGTGGTTTATTGGTGGGGTTTTTTTCTACAATTGCAGAGTTTTTAACAATATTTAAGTCATTTGAAATTATGATTTGTCTGACAGATAGATCCAGAGAGTTAAACCCTTGAGAGTGTGCCAGAAAGTTAGGAAAGGTGTTAACTGGTACAGAATATCAACCTCTAAATAAAATAGCATATATAATATAGTTAAAAATAATGACCATTGTCTTAAAAATAAAAAATACCTTATGGCCACAAAATACGTCCTTGTCACATGTAATAAAGCATTTCTTCAGGCCTGTAATTGCAATAATTCTGTCTGGCCACCAGAGGAGTGAAACTGTTGCCCAGAAAGGTGACGTGGTTTGTACAGACCAGTCCGGGAGGACAGTGGTAGCAGGAGGAACAGAACAGAGGCCTTCAGAGCTCCAGGTAAGTGTCCCAGCAATTCAGTGACAGGGATTTTCCACAGTCCCTTCAACCCCCACAGGAGCACTCAGGGAGTAAGACACTGTGCAGTGCAAACAACACCACAGTAATGTGGTCCTCATTAATTAACTAAAGATATCAACAAATATTTACCATGTTTTGCCACAAGTATCTTCTTACAATATTCTGTCTTAAACTGGCTGATATTTTAAGGTTTAGATTACTTGGTTTATTTTGTGTGTTAGAAGATGTAATCTGAGATGGAAACTATGCAGGTATGTAGTCTGATAACACGGATGTAGGATCCTTCAGTCAGAAAGTTCCAAGTTGTACAAATTGGTCAAGTTGCTGGGTCTAAGGCGTTGTTTGGTTCATGCTGGTGTTCTGAGATTCTTAAATGAACAGCTAAAGCAGAACTTGAACACACGCTAACAATTTGCAGTCAAATGAGGAGTGTAAATTTGTGTTGCTCGTTTGAAAGGAGCAGTATGTGCTTGAAACACAGTATGAGTAAAAAAAGCACACATCTATACTATGACTTGTGAAAGAGGCTACATTTGCAAAGAGAGAGATGCAAGGAAGTTTTAAGTGCTTCGTAAGTCAGAGAATAGAATCAAATGAAATTAATGGAATTAAAAAGCAGTCCCACTTCTGTAGGTTTCTCTGCTCATGCTACAGTATTATAGTAATCACGACAGAAGTAGTAATGGTAACCGTATACAACTGAAAATTAGAGTGAAAATCTGCAATGGAATGCATTTGCAAAAATGGACCTATTTGAAACTGTAAAATCAGCCTGAAGATGAGCAAAGAAAATGTAGGATTTCCTGCAAATGCCTTGTAAGGCATTGTTCTGACACTTCCCCCATGCAGGGAGTAACCTAAAAACCACATTATGCCATAGTGATTTGCTTTGTGCTTCAGTGTAATGAACCTCAAATTAACAAACCCCCAAATCAGCAAACAATAACCATTCCAAGCAATATTTCAAATCTTTTCAATTGGGGGTTGGATTTTTTTAGTTTGAAATGACAAATTGAATTAATATATTGCATTACTAAAACATCTCTCAGTTACTGCAAATGAACACTCAATTGATGTGATTTTTTTTTACACCTGGTACTTTTTAATATCTTATTTTAAAAACTATCTCCACATCAATTTCTCCACTCAGTTGCATAGATGTAAACCAGAAGTAATACAGCTGAAATTAATAAAGCTGTGATTCTGTAAAGCCAGCAGAAGACAGAGGAATTAAGTTATGAAGCCTCTTTCTCTTCCATCTTATAACAGAGTAAAACCACTGCAAAGCTATTGGCTTAACTGGAAATCTGTGTCATTTAGATGAATATGAACAGAGAATAGACAATTTGTTTTTATTTTCAATAGCCATGATAACTGGGACCATATGTCCTACTATATAAAACATATGCTCTCCATAACTCCTGTCCATACAGAATTGGCATACATAAATTGCGGATTACAGTTCCAGTAGAAGTTAATTGCCTTCTGCCTTCTCTTTTTCTACTGAAGTGGTTTAAGGGAACAGAAGATTTAGTTCAGCATTTTGCCAGTTACAAAATCAGATTAACTTCAAAATCTTGAAAGGAAGTAAAAGGTAAAATTGAAAGGAAGTAAAAGATGGTGTTTCCTATTCATTGAAACACAAGACTCTCTTATCTATAATACAAGTTATAACCTCTATTGTATAGGTGGCTACTATTGATCCAGGGCTGTGATTCACAGTCAGGTTCTTAAATTTAAGAACTGACATGTCTGCCAGATGCTTAAGCTCTGATCATAGTTACTGGAGAACTAGTCAGCATGGTCAGTGGATCCTAAGGAGTTACTCAGCTGACCAGCCATGAGATATCTATTTTACAGTGAGCAGAATTGCTTTTCTAGCCTGTGCTAGATCTGCACTAAGAAATTTATGTGTGTAAGTCTGAAGCTAAATCCCACCCCAGATGTCTTCATGTCTAATATTCTTAAACAAGTGTCCATAGTACTACAGGACATCTTTCCAGAATCAAAGTGAAATGTTTCAGAGACATGAGGCAGCATTGCTTCCACCTGATCCAGCCAACACTGGTCCCTTTGAAAAGGCTATTTGAATAAGTAGCCAGAGCTTGGAGCTCTTGTACTTTTTTTCCTCCTTTTCCGCAAATCACTAAGTTTCTTGTCCGTTCACCCTCACCTTCTAGCCCAGTTGCCTTAAAGGGAATGAAACAGAGAATCCAGAGAAGGCACAAGAAGGGAGAAAGAGGCTTTCAAAAACCTTTCCTCAGAAAGCAACTCTAGCTAACGTGGGCCCGTACATTCTTTACTCTCTCCTATGAAAGACAGAAACGGTCCCCATATCAGGAGTATTGAAAAATTACTCTCTCCAAGTTATATTAAATATTGATGAAAGGGAACTGAAGGCACCTGGATATAATATTAGAAATCACTTTGGAAGAAACAGTCTTAATGGTTAGGTATACTTTGTAAATAATTCTAATAATGTCTAGTGATATTAATAATATCAAAAAAACCTGCATGGGATTCCAAGAAATATATGGAATTACAATATTTTTATAGCTTACAAATTAAATTTTAATGCACAAGAAACATAAAGACTATAGTGTGAGAAAGACTCCAAAAACCTGAATGTTTGCCCAAACTGTCTATCCCACAAACTTGAAGTAGTTAATTATCACCACATTTATTTTAAATATGATTTGCTATCCTTGGTTGGGCTTCCTCATCCATTAGTTCATGTGCTGTTATTGAAATGTTTCCTTCCAACAGCATGTACGATAATTGCTGTGTATGAAGTGACAGTGCTTTTTCTTTTTTTTTTTTTTCTTTTTCTGTTCTAAGGAAAAAGGCTTTGATTCCTGATTTACTGGTATAGTTATTGGTTCATTATTTCAGGCTTTGTATGTTCATTCCACTTTCCATAACACATTTCTATGGATGCTATGGATGAGTTTTCAGTGCTCTTCTTCCAAATTATTTCCTATTTATCTGTTTCGTAAAGAAATTTCTCAAGACTATGATAGTAAAGTTGCACGACCAATAGGGAAGCTTTACTTTTACCTTTTCAGTGTTTACAAAAGTCCTGACATGGCTGCATGTTTAGTTCAGGTTTATCCTTGTCTGAATGGCTGTTAACTAACTTAATCCATTAGATTTATCCTTTTTTCTTCAAGGTAAAATTTATCAAGCAGAGCAATACTCTGGTCTCCACTTAGGCTGCAGAGCTCACCAGGGAAATGGTACAACAGTCAGTGCAATTACCTTCTGTAACACCAGTTCAAAGGATGAGAGAACATGTTGGAGAACTTAGATCATGTCTCATCCAGCTATGAGCAGCATGCAGACGACAGGCGCAGCACAGCCTTATTGGCCATAGCTGTTTGAGAAAGTCTAATCTCAGTCTATGACTTTAGAGATCTACTTGTTTGATGCTTCGCCCTTCGCCAACTGTGGTGATGGATGCCATACTGCACTCAAGAATGATTAATTCACTTCAGATATCTTAGGAGTCAATGGTTATGGTTTCTACCTAAAGCTGATTCTACATGCCAGGGCTTTCTACACGAGTGTTAGGTATCACCTTGCTGACACTAAGATGCAATTATCAGGAAAGTGGAAGATAAGACCTTTTATACTCTGTGAACATCTTTAAAACCAATGCATACTTTACATTGCTTTGGTAATGTTTACATATCACATTTACAGAATATCCTTCTCACAGATCATCTCAGCAGGCGCTTTAAAAAGAACTATGAGTATCACTGCATAGACTCCATACAGACCATCTTGTTTGGGTTTAGTCCTGACTGTTCAACCATTCAGTTCCAATTGATCCAGGAATATATCATGGTTTGCATCTCCTGTTACAAAGATGCATGAAGGACCTCATCTATGTCTCTCTATGTCATAATTAAGATGCAAATTTCAGAAGAGGTGGAAATTTGTTCCAAATATTGTGCAGACGCTTTCCCCTGTTTTCCACTGTGGCACAATCCCCGTGTCTTTTTTGTTTATTTTGAGATTAGTTTTACTTTATAAACGATAATCCAGGCAGTTGTTTTGTATATAAAAGAAATGGATTTGCTATACCAATATAATGTGCTCTTAATTGTATTAGGCTACAAAGTCACAAATGAAAGCATGGTTGCTTTGTTCAGACTTGAGATTAAAGTTCTCTTTCCTTTCTTATGGTAAACCCAATGACATGGATATTTTGCAAATGTATTTGCCCTCAGCAACTTCCTTTTTTAAAGTCATAAATACACTGTACTGCTGAAGAAAAAAAAAAAACCAAAAACCAAAACCAAAAACCAACTTGGCCCTGTGCCATATAGTACATATAGTACACAGGGTCCTGTGGAGGTCATCTGAAGTGCATGACCCATTTTGAGTTCCTTCAGTTTGCATGACTTTGTCAGTCTTAAACTGATGATTCTGACAATATTTCTCAGCATCCCTGCTGAACTTTTAAATCTGGCTTCCTACCACTTTTCATACTGATGCTATCTTTCAACTTGATGAAATGAAGTCATAATTAAACAAAAAACATCCCATAAATAATTATAAAATAGCACTCAGCCTATCATTCGAGCTGCCTGCAGGCATTTTTAGATACTTGTTTTTATTTGTGCTATGTGGCTTTTCTATAATACTAATAACTCTATTTTTCCTGTACATCTTTCTCTTATCCCTCTCAGATGATGTCAGTTTATGAGATTAGTTTAATTCTCTTAGATGTCTTTCCAGGACTCAGTGACCTCACTCTGCAGGAGTGGACACTCGGAATGTGCAAGTGAGCAGTAAACTTCCTGCCTCTTTGTACCAACTATCCAGAGATGCTTTCTGCAAGTCCTGATGTGCAAGGGAAGAAACTGCAACAATGCCAGAAAGCTGCTCTGAAGTCCCTGATGATTCGCAGAAACTATTTTGCTTGTGGGGTCATTCAATTATGTCTGAAATTAGTTCAGTTATTCATTTTGGCTTGCAAGTATAAAAATAGAAAATATTTTGAAATCTGGGGCTGTATTCAAATTGTAATTTGAATAAATTGAAGAATGGTTCTAACTGTGGGGTCTGGGGGCTGTTCCACTTTTACATAAATGCTGAGACTGCAGACTTGTGTCAAGACCTCCCTGATGAAAACTTCAAAGGCATTCCTTCCAGGCACAGAGTTTATTCTAGAATAGTGGAAGTTCCTCCTTTAGGTTCCAAGGGTCATTGCTAGAAAACTCATTATCTGTAGGGATTGTTGACTTGAGTAAAAATCTAAAAAATAGTATGAATGTTGACCATGGTCACAAGGTGATAGGATGTGGGAATTAATCAACAAATAGAAGATGACAGGTAGATGTTTGGGGGGTGGTGGTGGTGGTGTGAATGTGGTTACAGTGTAAAGAAAAAGATTTTTCAAGTATGGGGAAAAAAAAAAAAATCCAAAGCGTGTAAACTTGCTCTCAAAGTCAAACCAAGGCTGGTGTCAAAACTGCTTTCAAAAGAGCTATCAAGGAATGAGGGAAAATTCATCGTTGTTGGGAAAAAAATCCAGAAGTGGTGTAAAGTCAGCAAAGTATATTTTTGTTAAACTTTCTTTTTTCCTGTACTTTGTACAAGGGACAGGTAGGATATCAGGATGTAAGGTACCAGATGTGACAAGACTGGAAAAATGGAGGTAAGGCAAAAAGCTTTCTACATTTTAGCTGGCAAAACTCTGCAGAGTGATGGTATTTTAGTCACTGCAGGGTCCTGCAGGACTAGGTTATCTTTCCTTATTCTTGGCTGTACCATTCCTACAACGTGAATGTTTAGGATTATATCTCCTGACTGTACTCCACCAAGGAATATTGCTCAGTACAGGCTGTTCAGTACCAGGAATACTCCTGCCTTTCTAGAAAATAATAATTTTCTTCTCAGTAGCGTTGCCTGTTTCAGATATTCACAGTCGTCAATTGCTTGGTCCTTGTATTCAATGTACTCCTCTACTCAGATCCACATGTGCCAAAAGATTAACTAAAGTTACAGGGTGATTAACTGTGACTGTTGGGCACCACCACATACAGTTCCAGAAATTAAAACTGTGAGAGCATAACTTGCTTGTGAGAAAAGTAAAACTTTCTTAAAGGGTGATGTCAACAAAGAGCAAGGCACAGCATGTCTGCTACTGACACAGAAATTTGACCTTTCTTCTTGTGCATATTCTATCATGAATATATTTCAGCAAATGCATGCATTTACTAAAAAAATCCTCAAAAACATATCCCACCAATCTATTTTCTTGCAGACAAGGACTAGAAAACAAACATTTGATAGGCATCAATCACAATGCCTGTCACATAGTAGAAGTGAAATCTGTGAGAACCTTTGGAGGTGAGGACCCACCTATGCCAAATGCCCAGGCCATATCTGTTATCTTCAGCTACCTATCAGTGCTGGTTATATACAGCAGTCAGTATATTTAAGCAGTCATATGAATCCAATGAGACACAACCCTAAAGACGAACAATTTATGTCTATATTAGTAAATTAAACTGTTTCAGGGAGAATTTTCAGGCACTGTTGTCAGTACTACAAAATTTCTGGAATGACTGCTGGCACACTTTTGGCCTGAGTCAACAGGCAATCTCCCCACAAATTTCTCTGGAAAAATTTGAGAGTTAACATAGGGCAGGAACCATTTCCAAAAATCAGACCAGATGTTCTGGAGAGTTTAATAGTTGAGCAGAGACTGTTTTGTCCCATTTAGTCTTGGGAAGAGAGAATAGGTGCTGACCCTGTGTCAGTTAACCAGTAGAAAAAGGTGTATTCTCTGAGTATGCTGGGCCATTGGCCCAGTACTGAATCAGAAGGAAAAATATTGGCAATTGTATTTCTTGCCACCTTTCATGCGGAAATGTATATTTTCTGCACAGCTTGCTTTCTTTACAACACAAAATGGTTAAAATGGTATTTTTTCAGAATATTTTCATTTTGTTTGAACATATGTTACTGCATTCAATAATTAAATGAAGATGAAAAGACCTTATTGACAAATTTATGTGTGTGCGTATGTATAGTTCACAGTAAGTGAAAGTAAAGATATAACTAAAACTGTCATTTCTAGACTTTTGCTGTCAATGAAGAATGAAAGCTAAAAGGTCATGTTTCAAAACAATGAATACTAGGATTGCTTTTCTGACTGTTATACCAGTAACCAGTAACTACTGTGCCAGCAACTAAATGGGAATGTATCTGGCTTGCAGATGTATGTTAGCCTCTCATCCTGCTAGTATCACAATTTTTTAAACAAGAAATTGGACTGAAAGTGTGAGTTCTGATTGAAATGAATTTAAAAATTATTTTTATCATCCATGTGAGACAAAAAGTTCTTCTCACCGTACATATTTTGAGTTGAGATGGAATCACTTTTCTTCCACTCAAGTTTTCCTACATTCCCCCCACAGGAACATAATTACACCAGAGGAGATCCTTCATCCTCTATATTTTGGTCCCTCAACTGCAGCCATAAATTTGTGCCATGTAATGGCTTGTAATAGGATCCAGAATGATTTTCCACTCTAATATGTGCTTCCCCAAAGGATTCATCAGAAAGCATAACTATCAGCTACATGAAAAGTAACTGCCATAGAGTCTGAAGCTTTCAAAGTTAATGCTGCACTACTAAAATATTGGAGTATCTCACTTTATGACATCAAAAGTCTTTACTTTACATGTAGTACTATAATCCTAGATTTCTTTTTAGCTAAGTGAGTATGGCTGCTGGTTGTCATTGTTGCCTGATTGAATGTTTTACAATATTATTCCAATCTTTATGATTGTTTATAACTTTATATTTCTCTTCTACCTACTAAAGAGTGAAAAGAAGTGTAACTTAAAATCAACAAGCTAAAATAACTGTGCTATAGTCTGACTGAAATACTTCGGATTTTTAAAGCTCAAACATTTCCCAAGTGACTTGGGTCTGGATATAAAACACATATAGAATCATAGAATCATAGAAT
>NW_009199065.1:30575-37624 GCF_000690835.1 Fulmarus glacialis | reverse complement strand
CCTCCCCGATCCTGCCGCCGGGGAAGTGGAGGCAACCAAGGAAGAGCTGGAAGTTTGGCTCCATCCGTCATTTACCTGTGAGGAAGAGCCTCACAGGGGAAGAGAGGGGAGAGAGCCCGGGCCTCCAAACACCTCACGCCGCTACTGCCACGGCATACTGGTGCAAGGAGAAAATGCTAAATAATTCCGGCTTTTTTCTTTTTTTTTTTTAAGTGTTTCAAGTTCTCCACAGTGAGTCAGTTGTCTTTTCTACACTAACACGTGGATTAGTGATGGACTGCCGGAGCGCAGTCGGCCTAAGCAAGCTGTGTAATTAGAGCCAGCAAGGCTCTCGCCCGATTTGCTGTTTAGCCCTCCGATCCCAAAGGACTGCTGTGCAAAGGAATGGAAAATATTCCATTATTTAATAATAAGCATTTGCTTTGGCCAGTGCTCTGGACTGTTGCAGGTTAAATCTATACCCCTATTAATGCAGCTAACGCTTCACCCTGGTTGAAATGGTAAATGTCTTGGGGAAGGGGGAAGCCAGCAAATACTGGGTGTTTAATCCAGCAAATACTAAATGCGTTGTATGATGACAAGGCAGTAAATACTTAATGGGGGGATTCCTCTTCTAGGTGATCTTTGTGAAAAGAGACCATCGTAATATGTGTTAAGGAACCTCCCCACACCCCCAAAAAAACCACAAAAGATAAAGTTTTATAGTCCTCTGAGGAAAAGAGGAGAGAAAAGGAAACAAGAAAATATGTCATAAAATAAGAGCTCTGATAGAGACATACATTGGGAACTGTCTAAGCAATGCAATATGAAGATGTCCTGACAACAAGGACAGCCAAGTGGGAATATTTGACATTGGTTTTCTTCCAGGCAGAATGTTTTCATCTTTGTTTCTGTACTGCTAAATTCAAACAGTCTGTGCAGATACAACAGCACTAACTTCACAAAGAAGGTAGAAATCAAAAGGATTTGTTGGTCCAAAAGGAGAAACGGGCCTCCAAGTCATCTGCCATATTCAAGAGGCCTGTGAAGCATACGCAACCACAATCACAGTGGATTTGATTTAGTAACCGAGCCACTGAAATTGCACTAAAAGCTAATGAGGCCAACCATAAAAATCAAATGATGTTTTAGGCTGAGTCCAAAGTCTGTGCGGATTAAGAGTAAGAACGACAATAAGCCCAACCAAACAAGAAATAAATGTATTTGGGGTTATCATTCTAATGATGATAGATGCTTCTGTTTGGATATATTCATGCTCGTGGCAGCTAAACAGGTTTCTAACAAATGTGTCAGCAGCAGCAATACCTGTTCTTTAACCACTGTTGAATATAACCACTCCCTGACCTTTATGCTTAAATATCATGATGTGGCTCCATCTGTCTCACTGCTTCGCTGTTATAGTTGCGAATGTACAAACTTTAGTTTGAGACAATCAATATTTGCTTTTCCTTTAACCCCTCTGGATATGCACGTTACGGTGAGCTTTTGGCAGAAGGATGAGGGAGGCTGTGAATAAAATGAAAGATACAACTGCATTCAGAAATGTCTCTCTAACCTATCCTTTTTGCTGGTAATGAAAGCTTTTGATTATGTACACTCAGAGAGTTAACAGAGAGCAGAAGGACTAAACTGCGAAGTCTAAGGCCCATCTGTAGGACAATTCCAGCAAATTTTGAACAGAGACAACTTGCACCAAACTGTCAACACATTTATCATCTTTAGAATGTGCATAAATGAGAATTTTTTTAGGAGAAAATTAAAGTGGATGTTTGAAGAAAGTCATCAGCAAAAATGGGATTTTTATTTTAAGAATGTGCTAAAAATCATAATGCTGATATGACAGTAGAGCACAGCCCCCATACAAAACGTGTCATGACCTGGGTACTCAGAAGTAGGCTCTTTTCTCCAGTGCCAGTGTTGCAACCCAGGTGGTGCCTAAACACTACAGATCCATCTTGCTTTGAGCAGGAGGTTGGGCTCAACAACCTCCCGAGGTCCCTTCTGGCCTTAATTACCCTGTAATTCCATCATGCCACAAATGGGACAAATGACTGGTCCCCTCCTTGCTTGCAAACTGAGAAGATTAAGCCCCAGCTTAACTGATAACTTAATCTAAAGTCTCCAAGTACAGATAGCTGTTTATTGCATATAATTAAACCTGCATTGACAGTGGAGAGTAAGAAAACTGCAAAAGAGCAACAGCATCATTTTTGCTGAAGTAGTGTAAGAGCATGAGCGCACAGATGCAGAGAGCGTGTGCTCTGCAAGCCGCAGTCAGCACG
The DNA here is from genome assembly GCF_000690835.1 of Fulmarus glacialis. Lineage (NCBI taxonomy): Eukaryota > Metazoa > Chordata > Aves > Procellariiformes > Procellariidae > Fulmarus > Fulmarus glacialis. The sequence continues at coordinate 35,342 of NW_009199065.1, read as the reverse complement.
GGGCTGTCCTGACAGCGATACGCGTCAGCCAGAGCACTGCAAGGACGTCCCAGTACATGCGTGGATCACACTGGAGCTTGGTGCCAGGTCCATGTGTGTGGTGTGTCTCAAATTCTACCTCCACAATAGGGAATTCAATCTGCGCCTCTGAAAAGAGCAGTAGTTCCACTAAAGATGATAAAATATTTTTGGATTTAGACCCTGAGGTCTTACCAGCCACGGCTGCTTCATGTAGTATTTTTACTGTTGTGGTTCCCTGCTCATTTAATGGTTTGTCTTAGTTGGCAAGTCTTTAACACCACAGGTCAGTGAAATGTTCAGGAAATAGAGACTTTTGTGCTGCTTCAGGGCTATGAGACTTAGCATTAAACCCTGATGAGAGATCTGATTGTGTCAGCACTCTTCGGAGGAATGAATGAGTTGTTGGAAGAAAGTAATTCTACCCTCTCTAACTCAAACTGTGATCATACCAAAAGTCTTGCTTTAAACTTTGGGGAAAATCAAAACGTCAGTCTGCATTAGGAACATTTTGGGTGATTCTCAGCAGCCCCTTATAGGGCTTTTTTTAATTAGCCAATTAAAGGTTTTCTGAACCAGTTACAGCCTTTACACATTATTCACGATCCCTTACTCATGACTTTGGGGTCAGTAACTACCAAAGAAACAAACTTACTGCTTTATTTGAACAAGCATGACTGATGGACTGAGAGGTTCAGGAAATTTTCTTTGCAGTTCTCTCCAGTTGAAGACTAAGTATACTATTGTGCAGACTCTGTATGTGATTCTGTGCCTTCATGTGATTTTATGTACACTGAAAATGTACATTGCTTTTCAGTCAAGCATTACACAAATTACTTAATGAACAACCTGTTAGCTCTTTCCCAGGCAGCAAACCATGCTAGTTCCCCAAAGAAACTGAGCCTGGTAGCTAGTGGGACAGCTGCCCCGACTACACTGCAGAGTTCCCTTTGGGCTTGCAATGAATTGTCCTTATTCACTGTGTTTCTTGGAAGGTCTTCCAAAAAAGCACAACGATTATCTCTGTCAGCTTTTATCAGTAGATGATGGGCATCTCTGGAAAACAGTCAAGGTTTTTTAGAGCCACCCCAAGAACAAAGTAAACAATGAATGCTTTCCAGCAGAACAGACAGCATTTCTGGGATGTGGAAACCTTATGGGCAGGGGATCACTCACACAAAGTCTCCGCTGCTCTTTTCAGGGACGAATTCTGATTTCAGCTGGGAAGTTAGTCTGCTTTATGTCAGTGCAAGGTTGCTCAGCATCTGGTCCCAAGCAGTTGTCTCCTTCTAAGCTTTTACTTCAGAATAGTTTTCAAGCTTTTGAGCAAACACAGCATGAATGAATTTACAACTCGCAAAAGTAGAGCTATTGAATTTTTCACTGAGCTTGATTTCCATGGATTTCTTTTTCTTTCTGAAGCAAGACTGCCCACTGCAGTTAATGAAGCTCTGTTTATGATGTGCTGAGCCCAGTGCCTTCCTTTCACTGAGGACATAAGTTTGAGTCACTGAGGCCAAAGATACAAGTCAAGGTCCGGGAGGTAAAAGGCCAATGGATTAGTCATCCGCATCCAGCCCAGCCCCAAATCTGACATTTTGCACAGTGAGAACAAGTCTAGAGGAGATTTCTCCCCATCTATTGTTGAGGAATTCAATTCATGCTAAAATAAAACATAAATACAGTAGTTGAGTAGTGAAGCAGCAGGGGCAGTCTGTCATTCCAGAGCTCTTCCAAATGATTCCTTATGCCAATTCATCAAAATAGATTTGTTGTTTTTTTAAGATTATACGTGTGTTTGTGTGTGTGTGTATAAATTATTAAACAAAAGCTCCTCTCAAAATAAAACCACTGGGAACCTCCATGTAATAAAATGAGTCACACCAGGATGCGATGACTAAGTGGGAGAATAGGGAATTCCACTCCCCATGCCAGCTTTCTACACGATCAATTTTCTGTCAACAGGTGATGGGAGCTTGTCTCTCTGCCTTTTGTTTATTCCAAGAATTATTATTATTTTTTAATATTCTCTTTAAACAATTAAGATTCAAAGCTGAATAATCAGGACCAGGCATACTTCCACTAGGCGCCCCCATAGTAAACAGTGAGCCAGGGAATCCAGGCCAGTAGTGGCTGCCTGTGTTAATAAGGATTTACCAGCTGTAAAATTCCAAAATCTTGTGTCATACGGGGAAACCTTCCAAAACACTGGATTCCACCCTGTCTCGCTGAATCTCTAACAGCTATGGCAACTCCGTTTCTGCAGCCACACTCTTTTGCATTTTTGTGTGTGTGATCCTTAGATTTTTTCCTGTTTTGCAGTGTTTTTCTGGGATCCCCAGTTTAATGTCTGACAATTGCCCCATAGGATTACAAGAACACCTGGGGCAGGCAGCACATTTCAGCCAGGGAGTAAACCTGTGGGCAGAAAGGTTTGCTAGGTTTTCAGCAGCTATAATAGCAAGGAAAAGCAGGAGGTTTCCCATTTACCCTGAAACTTTCTAATTTGCACAGCAAAAAAGGGCAAACTCTAATCCTCCTGATTAATACTTGTTACTCTTCAGTGTTCACAAATGGTGGGATTTGCTGAGACACCTTCCTCTTTTGCTTAGAAAGAACAAACAAAACAGAAACTCAAAGAGAACAGAACCTCCCTGTTCCTCCCCAGTTCTGACATCTTTTTGAGGGAACTACCAAGCAGGCTCTGTGCTCCACTTTGCTGCCGCCTTACTTTGGTGCACTGCAAGGTATGAGGAGGGGAGATTAACCTGGAAGGTGATCACCTTTAGCTAATGCAAAAATCAGTCTCCCGACAGAGACATTTGTAATTTATTCCCCTGGTTCATCCCATCGCTCTGCATCGCTCTTTAGAGTGGAGAAGATACATATCCAGCTTTAAATGCTGGACTCCAGCCACAGACTGCGTGGAGCAGAGAAAGTCATCTTTCTAAACTATCAAGAAAATAGCAAGATAGCAAATTTATTTCATATACTCTCTGTAGAACCTCACATGTTGCAAACAAATTGAATCATTTAAGATTACAATACCACTCTCAGTTTTGCTAACTCTATAACTATTCCCAGATATTTGTGTTTTTTTCCTTAACCTTTCCCATTTAAAAAACCAAATAGTTTAGGTTCTTTTCCCCAGATGCTGGGCTTTTGTCTCAGGTTAAGATGCCTTAAAAACCTACATTGTAATCCTTGTTCAGCAGTGGATTGCGTCTGTGACTGAGTTATGATCCTAGTTCTAAGATATGTCTTGTTCCTCTCAATTCTCCATAACTTAAACCCTCTATTTCAGTTCATTAATTTAGAAATTCAGTGAGAGAACTGGAGCTTGGAGCTTGCATTAAATATTTGAAGTTGCTTACTGGGGTCAGATAGCAAACATCTCTTTTGGATGGATCTGGGGAAAAAATGGAAGTTTAAAAAAAAAATTTTGGTGTCTTTTTTATCTTTAATTTGCCTGAGAAAATTGCATCATTAATTTTGCATCATTAAGTTCAAAGAGATAATTGTTGCAAATATTTCACTATTTTTTGCATTCCCCGGGAGTTTTTTGATCATTCATGAAACTGTCAGACTACTAACATGCATTTAGTTCCCTGTTTGGGGCACAGTGAGAGATTTCAGACTTGACACAACAGAAAAAAGGAACATTGCTGTAGACAGTCTTAAAATTTCCTTTCACATCTCTCACAAGGATCATGATCCTCAGCCCTGGTTCCTCACTATCATCAAAACCACCTTCTATTCACATTATACATGCCATAATGCCATCCCATCACCGTTTTCTATAGTGAATTGTCCTGGCCAGAAGACTGTTTCATGTTTCAAGTCATTTGGCTGATTTTGAGCAGATAGATAACAACTTATACAATTACAACACATACGGGCTGTAAAAGGCATTTACTGCATAGAAGAGCACTTGCAATAGTGGCTTTACTTACCATAAAACGTCAGCCAGTATGTGCCTCTGGATTCATGGGTCTGGGGCAACACTTAGTGTGGACTCAGCCTCCCCAGGAGCTTCGGCCCAAAGTAAAACATCACCCCTTTTAACTCCTTGCTTGTCAAGGCTGCCCGACTCTTCCCGTTGTCACCTGGCAGTGTATAGCTGTTCATTGCTCTAGAACTGATTGCTGAGGACTCCCCACAACCCATTAACAAAGGATTTACCCCATTTCACTGAACTTTCTGGCTGCTTTTCATAAGCAAGTCCCATGCCCAAACACCCAGAAGTATTGAGCTCTTGCTACAGCTGCAGGCCAGAAGGGAGTGATGTAAGAAATTATAAATTCTTAATTTTCTATATTTTTAAATCTATTGTGCATTTTAATTGTATCTAAATATATATTTAACAAACCATCACTATCACCAGCTATAAGCTGTGAATATAAAACCTTTCTCGGGAGCTGTGATTTCCTTTTAACTTTTGCAGTGAGAGGTACAGGAAGATTGATAGCATCATTGGGTCCAACTTATTGTGCTTTATAAACAAGACTTTTTCTAGAAAGTGGAAATTCCAAAATCAGAAAACGCTGTCTAAATATATATTTAACAAACCATCACTATCACCAGCTATAAGCTGTGAATATAAAACCTTTCTCGGGAGCTGTGATTTCCTTTTAACTTTTGCAGTGAGAGGTACAGGAAGATTGATAGCATCATTGGGTCCAACTTATTGTGCTTTATAAACAAGACTTTTTCTAGAAAGTGGAAATTCCAAAATCAGAAAACGCTGCT
>NW_009199065.1:11158-30554 GCF_000690835.1 Fulmarus glacialis | reverse complement strand
TGAAAACTGCAAGTTTGAGAGCAAAATCACTCTAGAGCCTGCTTGTTTGCTTCTGAAAGTGAAAGTAACACTTTCAGAAATGAAATTATTTGCCCAGAGTTAAAATAAAGCACATCTGCAATGAGAGATGTACAGAAGTGCTGGAAATCAGAGAGACACTGTGAAGTAGTACAGCTATTATCAGAATAGTTATTAACATTATTGTTATTCCAGTGATAGATAAGCCATTGCAAGGGATGTAATGAATATATTGGGATAAAACAGGTACATGTGGCCACGGGCGCTTCTGAGCACACAAGCCACTGCAGTTAGTATAGCTGGATGCGCAATGAGAGCCCATCTCCTACAGCGATCCCCGACAGGCAGCAGCACATAAATATATACCCGAGAAGCAGCAACCTCAAAGAGGATGGGCACGGGTTGGAGGCCTGATGCACACCTCAAGCAGCGTGATACTGCTCCTGCTGTGCATGAAGGCATGAATGCTACTGCTGTACCTGAAGCAACAAACTCTGTGAATTGTATCTCAGATATTTTAGTAAAGCTGCCAGGCATGCCAAAGGGGGTACAGGATGGAGCCAGGGGAGGTACAAGATGGAATGAGAGGGAGGGAAGAAGAAAGGCTGGTGGGTCTTGGTATCCTGGCACTGGCACAGGCTCCGTGGTTCGTTTCTAGGGTACGGAGGCATGTGCCTCCAATCAGGCACAGCATTTTGGGCACTGTGCAGATGAAAGCCTCAGTTTGCCACTGACACACTGAACCAATGGTCCTGATCCTGCCCTGTGGTGAGCTCTCCTGAAACCAGTAGACATTCAAGTATGTCCAAGCTCACCTGCTCTAGCTATTAGCGTCCTAAGAAACCGCTGTCACAAAAAGATCACCGAGGTGACAGACATGCAGGAACTCAAGGGAAAAAGAAACTAGAACTCCATTGCTTGACTCTAGAGCTGGAAAGATTTATTTTTGTCAAATGGACTTTGAGCGTCCATGCTTCAGAGGCCTTGACAGCTGCATCAGTTCAAAGGGCACAGAGAGCACCACCTCCTCTCTTTACACTTGGCCAAATTGAAAGATTTATGGTGGATCTACTCCAAAGATGTACGCTTTCTGTTTGGGTTGTTCCTCCACCACCCACATTGTCCTAGCAATGATTCACGATGTCCATGTGGCCACCATAAGAGTTTGGCAGGGGAAAGCAGAGTCCATTTGCACTTTTCTCCCAGAGAAACATGAAACTCCTCTATCACTCACAGCAGAGAAGCCGTAACCAGTACACAAATGGGAGTAAACACAATGCAACCAACATCATCTGACTTGCAAATTATTACATGACAATTAAAACAAATAAAAAGGGGAATTCCAAACCTTTTCTTTTTTTAACTGCATTGTAAGACCTGGGCCTCAACCAAACACTAACACCCTTGACCTTTAGCATATTCCAAATCCTTGACAGCCATAAGACTGCTTTTCAAGCTCTCTCTTCCAGATCAAAATTAACAGAAGACGTGCACTTAAAAAATTTCTATCTGTACAATCCAATCTAGTTGCTTCCCCTGACCTATTTTTATTTAGCTGGGCTGTTATGTGTCTCTGAGTTCAGATCTTAAAACTCCTTCAGCCAAACTCTGCTTTTGTGTGCTGGACTGACTCTACCGAATTAATGAGTTCCCCTGGCTTACAGCAGCTACAGATTACAATCTTTCATCAGGAAGAGATAACCTTAAAAAGAACTCAAAACTATATTGCTTGCATGTTGGTAAACCTTATCATTAAGAAAATGAATGCTATTTATGCATCAGCATTTCAAACGCAAGTACTTTATCCCCTCGCTCGCTCACAGAGCACTGAGCTCCAGCCCCTTCAGTTCGCTTCCTGCTGCCATTTCCTGTCGCAAGCCTAAAATGAGAGACTTTTACAGACTTCTCATGGGCGAGCTCATTGCAATAGTTTGCAGTTTGTGTAATATAAGAAGGCAGTTATTTTCATAATGACATCCCAGCATAATTTGGGGACTATTATTTATCTTCCAGGTATTTCTAGGTAAAAATATACGTACCTGTAGTGCTGTGTAACAGAGAAGTAAAAACTGTTCACTATTGTTCTTAAAGCATGTTGTATTTTGATCACAAATATGAACAGTTCTACGTTTCTCTGCGATGCTAATAGTGAGTGAAGAATTGCCTACAAGATCCAGGTTTTGAGCATCCGCCTGAGGGATAAAACTTAATTTACAATTGTGAGCCCCAACAGCAGTTTCCTCAGTTTTGTAAGGCACACCGACTGCCACCTTCTCAGCACCCGCTTCATTGCAGACACTGACCCAGACCCCAGATTCAAGGTACACCCAGATTTTGGAATCTGTGAAACAATTAACAGGAGAACATCACACTGCACAAAGATACCTGCACAAAGGTTTTTGGGGAAAAAAAAAAAAAAGAGTCTTGCTACTCTCATCTTAAACACTGGACAAAGGAGCCAAGTCAAGGAGCTCTACGGAGTACGACATGCCAAAAGCTATTAGATGCTTATCTACACTGCTGCTCTCACCCTTGTCGTTACTAGTAGAGCTAAAACTGGTGGCAAAAGTGGGAAATCGAATACCGTTTGCTAGCACAGACAAGGCTTGTGAGCTGATAAAATGAAACTCAAAGAAAACCATGTTTCCCCTGCGAGCTGGTGCATCTTCCTGCCTTCACAGGAGTGCGATTCTTTCACAGGCTCCCCGGGGCAGCATCGCGCTCTGGAAGAGGGCGCAACAATGACAGGGTCACGCCAACAATGCATTATCCACCCACCGGGATGTTTATTGTGGCTTACTTTGCTTCTGAGCAGCTTATCAGTGCTTTTTGCAAGGTGCTGTGCAGATCAGATCTGCAGCGAGCGAGCTCCCCGAGGCGAGCGCAGGATCCACCTCCTCCTTCCACCCAGTGACATTTCTAATTGATAAATCGGGCTGCAGAACTGGGCCTTTTTGTTCTGCCTTCATGCAGCCTAATGCAACAACGACTAAGCATGGCCATGGTAATGATAATTAAAATTGTCTGCAGTGTATAATGAGGGAAGCTGAAAGCCACAGCTGCAAAGATCCTCATTTTCAGGCAGGCTGGGACACTCATTAACCTCTGACAACCGAAGCACAAAGGCTTAATTCTCCATCTACTGCAGTCAGCTAGAGTCAGCCCCTGCATGATTTGCATATCCAGCTTAGCTCCTTAACCTTCCTCACCTTAAGATATACATATTAAAGAAAGCAATCTTCACCTTGAAAGCACTTCAGGGCATATCTGTAAGAGGTATCACTGCATTATAAAACAGCGCATGGATACACAGAGAACAAGCTCGCCTTCAGCACGGAGCAGAGTCCCCCAGATAACCCACTGCAAACTACACAGACTTCTGATTCAGACCGAAGATTTGACTCTGGGCCTCCCATCCTCTAAATTCCCCCTCTGCCACTCACTTATTCAAAGTCCAGCAGACTGAGACTGCCTGCAGAGGCCAAGGGGTGAGGGGGGAGGCAGGATATGGAACACCAGCATGCAAATCCCTGCTCCAGACTGGGCACTGCCGCTGGGATAAGTCATGCCTCTCTGCTACCGGGAGGTAAAAAAAGAAGAAGAAAAAAAAAAAAAAAAAGCAGTTTCCCCAGCAGTGAAGAAAAGCTTTAGATTTAGTGTGGAAAATGTTGTTGTTCTTTTTACTTTCTAACATCTATTGCAGCCAGAGCCTTCCCTGCTCTTATATGGAAATAGGGGCAGGGCGTTTTGGATGTTTCCTCGAAATGGCATTAAGAGCTACCTCCTTTTAGTGTATCATCTCCTTTAGTTACTGCAAAACATTCTTGGGACAGGTACCGTTGCGGGCTGCCAAGCATGTTCCCATGCACCTTCACGATTCGCTGACATCGATGGAACAGTGGCAGCACAGTGGGAAGGAATTAATACACGGGCTTAAAAGGAAATACAGGGTGCCAAGAAAATTGCTCTGAGTGCGCAGGCTCATCTGAACCTTCACAGTCCAGAGGCCCAGAGCCTTTCATTCTTGCTGTAAAACAGCATGGCTTGCTGTGGTGTGTGAAGAAACTGGGACCCACTACATGCTTTTTTTTTCCCCATGTCACCAGCTGATGACCACATACATTAATTTTTGGCTTGATTCTTACTTTTTACCAAAGGCATTGCCCCATAAATCATGCACATGCTGTTCACTTGGGCAATACAATTTCTTAAATCCCTTGCAAGTCACTGGATATATCGCTTAAGCTGCCTCTACCTTAGTTTACCAACAGAAAACTTAGGAGCAACATGTTTTCATAACAGCACAAAGGGACCACGAAGTTTACATAAAACAGGCTACTGCTCTTTTGTACTGCAGAGTCCTTTGTCTTGCTGAAATCAACAGGAGTAAAGGATGGCAGAGTCTGGCCCTTCATATTTGCGAAGTGCTTTTTTGATCCCTGGACATTGTTATTATCCTTGCAGAGCACATTATTTAGAATACAAAAATCAAGCCTAATGAAGGGTAAGTTAAACAAGTCCAGACCATTTAAAAAGAAACAAACGTCCATTTGCAAAAGCCTTAGAAAATCCAATAAAATACACATACTGCTTAGTGAGGTGAGATTAAATGCCTGCATGCGTATGATACTAGAAAAGAAACAATTCAGCTCTGAAAAAACAGGTAACTAACTACAGCAGAATGCATTTGTTTGCATTTCCTCCTGTAAACAAGAAAACCTGGATTTCCGCTGCCCACCTTAACCATTAGATCATGCTAAGTATACTTTCTGGGGTCAGGTATTCTTTGAGTTAGAAATCGAGTGATGTTTATTATAGCATGCCATTATGAAAACACAATACAGAGAGCTCATCAATGGCAGTAAAGGTGATGCTAGGCAACTAAATAACTCCTAGTAACCATTCTTTATTCCTATTATTTATATTCATCCAACAACAGTCAAGGCTTGGGACCATCTTGCACTGGCTCTGTGCAAGTTGAGCAAGTAAGTAGACAAGGTGAAAAGAGAAGAGAGAGAATCTACAATCTGCCACTCATTCCCCCTTCACGGTTGCTCAAGAGCTAGCAAGATTACCTGAAAACTTTGGCAAAACATGTTTTAAAATAAGCAGCTCTACTGCTAAAAAGTAGCATTGGGCTGTAACAGGGGATTTTTCTCTTTGAATTGAATTTGATTTGTTTTGCTACAGTCTCAGCCTTCCTTTTGTGGATTCTTCTCTTGAGGACGCACTTGGGACTGGTAGTATATGGCTATGCAGGGAAAGCTGGTGACTGCCCGCTCGGACGGCAGGACAGATACATGCGTATGCACAGGCTTAGGTGGCTGCATGATTTAAACTGATGTCTCAGCTTATAACGGTAACGCTGGGGAGATGCAAACCTGCATGCAATGAAGCAGGGCAAATTTCAATGCCATGTTTCAGGGGATTGTGGTAAAGTTAGAGACAAATCCTTCAGAGAGCTAAGCAGCTTAAAACTGTTTTTTCTAAGAAGCAATATGGAAAATACCAATGTAAAAATATCTGAAAAAATATGGAAGATGAAGTGATATATTATTGTAACTCAATATGTGTATTAAAATAATATTACTTTGATACAAAAATACACATTATGCACATTTTTCCTCAAAAACTTCTAAAGGGAAGAAAATGCAACCTTTGCCTGTAGTTCACTTCAATAAAAAATATTCATTTCAATTATGATTTCTGCAGCAGCACTCACTAAACATGAGATTGAACAAGCATAAAGCAACACGTAACGGTCATCCCATTTCTTTGATAACATATCCTGTTCCTGCTGGTTCCCAGTGTCTATATTCTTGTGAACCTTCCCCGTGACACGGCTTTGATTTACTCTTCAACAGTGCCTGAAAGGCCAATAACGCAAATATTTGCTCCCAAGTCTAATTTTACTTACATGGTTAAGTCAAGTGATTTGGTTTTACTTACATGAACTTGAATGGGATTACTCACTTGAGTAGAGTTACTCATAAGCACAAATCTTAGGATGAGACCATGAGACACAACAGCACTACAGATTTGCCTTATCCCATTAGGGACAGTTAGAAAAAAACTGCCTTACCTGATGTTTTCTCTGTGAACACCACTTTGGACTCTGCTGTGAAATTTTGTCCAGTCAGGATCATCTGTTGTCCTCCATAAACAAGGCAGCTATCAATATCTTGTCTTTCAACCATTGGAAGTTCATGAGCAGACCTTTGGGCTGTGGACAAATTGCAGACATGAATGAAACCAACTCTGTTTTACCAGGACTTTCCAAATCTTCCCAGAACTATCCACAGATCGATCTTGTCATCGTTACCATCCGTTGACTGCCAAAGCAGCTTCTCCAGGGTGCTAAATTTAGGTCTGAGAGGGAAAAATAAACTTACTCAAGGCATTTTATTTGGAAACATTCAGGAGCTGGCTGCAGCGTTTCAGCTGTGCTGGCCTTACTCCTTGTCCTTGAGAAAGGACAGCTTGGATGAATGAGCTGGAACTTGACCATCTCTGTTTCCAAATAAATGGCCAAATTTTCAAGTGCAGGCACACTACAGTCCTGGAGCCCAAAGATTCCACCTGCAGAGAGGATTCCACTGAACAACACTGAATTCCTTCAGAAAAAAAATAAAAATAAACCTCTTCTACAAAAGCCCACCGCCTCCTACAGAACAGGGACTATGCTGGGCCTGGAACAGCCCGTTTGCCAACAAAAGCACTGTCTCCATGTGCAGGCCCCGAGCCTCGTGCACACAACAAGAGGGGCAATCATGTCGCCACGTTCGCGTCGGCACACAGGACAGGTCACACCGGGACTCTGCTGCAGCCCGGGCTTTTTGCAAGCGTGTTTTGCAGAGGCCTGAACGTCTGAGGAACAGGGCCCTGTGCTGCAGACTGAGTTTGATTATGAAAGACAAGGAAGGAAAAGGTAGGGTGGAATCCACACAGGCATGTATGTGATCAAGGATTTCTAAGGTCTTTACTGTTCTTGGCCACGAACTTGGAGCGTGTCTTTGGCAAGTTCTTCTCTCTTTCCCCAGCCAGAAAATCAGGATAGCACCATCCCTCCACCTACTTTCCTCTCATCCCATTAAAACAGCCATTTGCATGGTCAGAAAAGCTTCGGAGAATCCTGGTCACCATCCCTGCAAGCCCATTCCAACTGTTTGCTAACAAGCAGCAGGAGCCGAAGAAAGTGAAGATGCGAGAATTGTTCCCTACAACGCAGACAGCTGGAAAATATCACGAGCTTCCCTGTGACCAGACCAGGTGGGCAGCAGTTTGGGTCTGGTGAACTGCGAGTTCACGACCTGCACTCAAACTCCTCCAGATTCATCCACCCTAACTGGAAAGGCCTCTCGGGGATGCCGCTCATCCATTTAACAGCTGCCTTGGCTGGATTTTAACTTTCTTTGACAAACAGCCTGTTCCCAAGAGACCCTGAGCACTTGTGTCTTCCCTTCACTGAACACCGTCGGCTGCTGAGCCAAAAATAAGGAAACGTTATCCTATGTGTTCAGCGCTGGGTCTCCACTCGCACACAGGCAAGGCTGTGCTTTCTGTGACCTGGTCCCAGCACCCTTTTACTGCTGTGCAACCTTCAGAATGCCGAAAACCCAACAGCTCTTGGCTGCAATGAGAGCTGTACAAACACTCTCACCACATGAAGAAAATGCTAGAATATTCGGTGGGAAAGAAGCAGCATTAAACCTTTCAGACAGGTGTCTGTAGAAGAGGGAAGCAACTTTTCTGGCAAGGTAAACTCAGCTGAATCCTTTCTGCCATTCATGACACAGAGTTTTTGCTCTTGTTAAAAATATAGATAATTCAATATTTATAACTTTCTTGTGCCATTTGAGAGGCATTTTTTAAAATCTATTTAAAACAACCTTATGACTCATTGTTCCCTTCAAATATATAAAAACAGCTGGGCTAAGATACTGCCAGTTAAGAATATATATTCAGATTATTTTCACAGAAGCTGCTAATTTCTTTCCCATGGCTGTATGGTTAATTCCTTTCCCTAAATACTCAAATTTTTGATGAGTTCATGATTGGATTTATCACAAAGACAGATCTGTAACCTCAAAGGCTTAAGAGTAAATAGCAATCATCAAAAACACGTCTACAGTAGTCAAGAGAAAATGTATTTTAGCTTTGCCCTGGATACTGTTTATTCCTAGTCAATCCCCAAATCTCACTTCCAAAACATCCCAAATCATCAAAATTCCAGATTAACCTATGTCTCCTACAGATTTCAGTGTGTTAGTAGAGTTTTGTACCTGACATCCCACAGATCAGTGGTTCTCAAGGCTTTTTCAGGACGAGGAAGGACAAATTTTAGCCTGGAAATAACCGTCTGACTCATCTTAATTACATTTGGATCTCTGCAAGTTGGAAATCGCTGCCGAAGACCAAGTCTCTGTCCAACTTCCATAGAGCGCAGTGTTTGTGTACGCTGTGACCTACCAGGGAGCCGGGGAGGACAGCCGGTTCACCAGGAATGTGCATCCCAGCTCTTAGGAAATGCCAAAACCCCTTTTGCCATCCTCAGCTGGGCTGGGGTAGCCTCAGCAGCTCTGCCTGGAAGCCTGTGATGGGCAGAGGTGTTCTGCATGTACCCCGATGCAGCTCCGTGCTGCCACGGCCCCACGGCCAGCAGCAGCCAGGCTGATTGCAGAGCTATGTTCTGGCATGGCTACAGCATGAGCAAGCTACGAGCATCTCCAAAACAGCTTTCGCCCTGACCCAGACTTGATTACGCCTGTGGGTGTACAAAACCCATGTGTGCTTTATATGCACAGCAGAATAATACCATTGGGAAGTGTTTCAGTTGAGTTTCTCAACTCAGATAGCGTGCTAAAGGGAAAGGTGGAGAAATACAAGTACCCACTGAGCGCCGGGCTTCTTCTGCCCCATTTTGCCTGCACTCTTCTCCTCCCACTAGGTGGTTTGAAAACCCTTTTCTAAAAAAACCCCACTTTTCATTTTTCAAGATCTTCTTTTTTTTTTTTTTACCTAGGCCTATAAGAAGGTTTCACCCCATTCCCCATTTCCACCAGTAACAAGGCTCAAGGTTCAGTGTGGAGCTGCCTCAATAGGATTGCTTTTTTTTCCTCTGCAAGAAATATTAATTGCCAATAAATCCCCTTCCTCTAAAGCTCATGATGGGTGGACTGCATGCAATAATTTCACACTATTCCTTCTCTTCCCCCAGGGGTTGGCACTTCATAAAGTGACCTACAGCTACTGGAGTTTATGAGCTTTGAATAAACAAAACACTGTTGATTTAACCAGTTGGGGTGTTTACTTTCAATAGCAACAGTTACTGACATAAGGCAGCAAAGCAAATGCTATAGAAATACTCACACTTGGCCTGAAGCAGTGTGTCAACCTATTAACAGTGGACATTATTTTTCTATTTTATTTGACTGTCTGCAAATCAAGATGTCATGGACGCATGGTGCCAAGAAATACAATGCATGCAGCGACACAGGAGAGAAAGGGAGCTGCTGTCTCGGAGCGCGGCACCACCTCCAGCGAGCCTCAGCCTGGGAGGGAAGCAGCCCCTCCGCTGCCTCCCCTGCCCGCACCGCTCGGCAGGCCTGCTGCTGCCCACAGCCCACCCAGGCTCACGTGCACCCGCTGCAGGGGCGCAGGGCGCTTCTCGGGGGCTGAGCCTTTATCCCCTTCCCTATGCCAGCAGGTGGAGGAAAAGTTAAGGTGGCCTAAACCCCTGGGCCAGCAGGCTGAATGCTTCACAGGGGATGCACAAGCCTGGAGGCTGACCGAAAGGAAGTGTGCCAAGGCAGGGCAAAGGCGTTTCATGCTTCCCCATCTGCCTGCAGCATCCATAACTCTTCCTTTTTCAGCAAAGTGGCTATTTGGTTTCTAGGATAAAAAAGGGATATTCTGAGACAACTGATTACCTGGGTAAGTCTGTTGTGGCTGGGTCCCAGGAGATTGTTGCCCCCTGCTGCTAGCAGGTTCCAAGTGACAACCTCAGTTGTATTCCCTGACGTGCTCCTTAGGTGATCCCAGCTCCACCTGAGAGCCCCTTTCCCTCCGCGCCGCCCAGCTCTCCCCATCAGCGCTCCTCCTGCACCTATCTCCTGGGACGAGCAGTTCTAGTCCTGCCTGAGCATCGCATTTCCTTCCACCGGCTTGGAAGGCTTCCAAGCACTGCCCTGCCTTGCCCAAAAGCTGACTCGTTTTAACTGAAGTTAAATGTCTCTTAACAGCCTCTGGAGAGGAACCGTCTCGGCAATCTCTCTCCCAACACGGTCAATAAGAGTGAGGGATGGATCGGGTAATGTAAGCAAAGCAAAAACACTAACGTGTCTGCCTCTTGCGAGGAACAGGCTTGTGAACTCTGCGCAGAGCAGCACAGGTCTGACCATCGCTTCCAGAGCAAAGATACTCTACAGCCTCTATGTATCAGCGCGCTATCTCCGTGCCTTCTGCAGAGCGGCTGGAGGCCTCCATGCAAATGTCCACGTAAACAGAGGCCAAAGAATAGCTGCTAGAGTGAAATCTGCTCCATACCATCTTTCTGCCACCTGCAACACTGGATCCAGAGCTTAGGTTTACCTGTCATCCCTGTTACCAGTTCAGGAGAGATCTTGCCCTGGGTGATCACAAGGAGCAGGATTGAGGCTCACCTGCAGCTAGTGTCATCTCTAATTACCTCTAACTGCCATCACAAGCCAAGTAAACCCAAAAATGTGGCTACTTAAAAGAGGTGGGGTCATGACCTGCACACCCAGTGCAGCAGTCTCCCCAGGCCAAATGTCCAGGTCCCTCTTTGAACCCCCCCTGTCCTCACCCTGCCCAGGGCAGCCCCGGCTCACCCCAGTTTGCTGGAAGCCTTCAAGCCATGACTCACCACTCCTGACATGTCTTTCCAAACCCCCAAAGGCTCTTGGCTCCAGCCACTGATTTCTGTTGGATTTGAGAAGAGCAGATAGAGCTGGATGTCTGATGCTAAAAAAAATCCCGAATCCTAGAAGCAATAGCAGAGGCGTAATTTGTTGTGGGATTAATTCTTCCACCTCAATGCAAACCTTCATGAGCCAAAGTCAGTATCTCACTCCTCCTGTCACACTGTGTTTATTTACCACGAGCTGCCTGCCTGAGGTAGGA
Source organism: Fulmarus glacialis (assembly GCF_000690835.1). Classification (NCBI taxonomy): domain Eukaryota; kingdom Metazoa; phylum Chordata; class Aves; order Procellariiformes; family Procellariidae; genus Fulmarus; species Fulmarus glacialis. The sequence goes on along the minus strand of NW_009199065.1, from coordinate 19,394 downwards.
TTGATAGGAGCAGAGCACCCGTGCCCAGTGCTTATCCAATGCATTAATGCCCTGAGAGACTTTGATCCCATCCGTCACCCACTGAAGCACCCTGGGCTCTCTGGTGGGAGGGGAGGCACAGGCTGGGGAGCTGCAGCATGGGAGCCAGGGGAGGACCAAGGGCAGGAGACATCTCTAGCAGGCAGGTAGACATCAGGAAGGCACCCTAGAGAGCAGCAATCTTCTCATCGGAGGAGTGGGATGAATGGTAGGAGCATGGGGCAGTGGAAGCTTAAGTGAGAATCAAGTCAATAAAGCAAATTTCCAACCCTCATAATTAGATGGGAAACCTTAAAAATGTGATCTAAACGCTATGAAAAGCAGAACCCAGTACGAATGACAACAGTTTCCAATTTGTTGCCAGCAAGACTTCACCAGGAGTTTGTGCAGAGCCATCCAAGAAAAAAGCACCAAAAATAGAGGGCTTTTCTCCATCTCCTTCTCTGCACATAATTTATTTTATGATGTCCTTGCGAAGGAAGAGTGACAAGTGCTGATGGCAGCAGTGTCAGATAAGTATGATACTTTCTGTGAACTGCAGCCAGCTCACCAAACCAGCGTGTGATTAATGACAGGAAAACCATGGCCTCGGTTCACTTCTCTGTCGATCATCTCTGCGGGTATGCACAGCATTTCCCTTTAATCCCTTGTGGAGGAGATCTGCTGAGCTTAAATTATGCTCAGAAATCCATGCTCTGCGTAATAGGCTGGGGTGCTTGCTTTTACCAACAGCAGTATTGCAAAGACAACAAGTAAACAGGGGTTTATCCTCATAGCAAGGCTTGCAGACTGCAGAAAGGGCAGGCATTTTCCTTCTCTCTTACTCAGACTTTCCAGACTGAAATCTTTGGGTTGCACATTAAAAGTGGCAAATGTTGTCAGAATTAACTTTTAAATTCTGTGCTTTAGGCGAGCGAAAAATTTTACTTTCGAAAAAGCACCAGTTTTTGTGTCAGCTGTTACTATGGCAAACTATGTGACTGTCCTGAAGTTGAAATGAAAGGGGGGAAAAATTCTTTTAATTCAACTGCTACTCTCATAATAATCATAGTAATGGTTAAACCTGCAAATGGGTATCTTCCCAAGTGCAAAGAGACCATTCGTTTCTGCTTTTTTATCTCAATAAACTAGGGCTCCTTCTTGCCTGCCATTGTATTCCAACCAGCACAGCTCCCGGCCAAGGAAAAGAGCTCGCTGGTTTGCCAAGACAACATTCTTTTTCATGACTAGCTCTTTCCTCTGTAGTTATTAATGTGTCACATATCATAGGCTCAGATTGTCTAATATTATGGGAAAATCTACTAGAAGGAGAGAAAAGTAAAGGAAACTTCCAGGGAAATTGATTAAAGGGAAATAAGATATTTGACCCAATTTAGTGGAACAAAATACGGTCAATAATAGAAACTATTTTAAATTCTTCAGATGGACACACAGTTCTTTAATGTTTTGTTAGTTTTGTTTGTTTTGTTTTTTACCACCTCGGAATATCTATTATAAAAACAAGATTTTAGACTCCTCCTCTCGTGCCAAGTGCAATCATTTGCATTGCACAGCTTAGTATCAGTGAACAGGGATTATATGAAACAAGAACTGTGAGACACTTTAAGAAGGTTTAACCAGGATCCATTAGAATAAAAACTGTGACACAGTGTGGATGATACTCCTAAGCCTTACACTCACATCTCACAGACGCTTGCATAAAGCAGTTTTTGGTTGCTGACAAAAGCATGGAGTAAAACAAGCTGCCTCGCAGGTGCTTATGTGGCTACTCTGAACTCCCTTCAATACTGCTCCTTCTCTGCTCCACGGATGCTTCAGCTGAGGAGTAGAAACACAACTCCGGAGATCAATCACTCACCAAGAAATGAGTTTCAACTCATTGGGAAAGATAAATCAAAGCAAATGAATAGAACTAATGTTACAGAAATGGTCTTAAAGGTTTGAAAATAATCATCAGGTCTGCAAATATCAAAGCCCTCCACGGGCGATTTGCCAAGTGGCTTCTTGTTATTAGGGCTGTATTTGAAGGGACAAGTTAACTCAGTAACCCTTCACCTGCGATAGCAGCTCTGTGATAGCCCTGCCTGGCCCAGCAAGAGCTCACCTACACGAGCTGGTTTATGCCTGTGCCTAAAGCACAGACCCGCACGAGCAGGGATGGACATTCGGGCACGCACAACTGCAGTACGACTAACAGCACGGAGGTGTGCCGAGGTGCGCAGGCAGGGAGCCGGGCCAAGCAGCGCGCTGCTGCATGGACCCATCGGCTGTGGGACACCTCACGTAGCGCCTGTGGGGCTTGCTGCCCTTTCACCGACTCAGCGTGGAGCAACACCCAGAAGGGATTTTTCTCACCTTTCCAGCACCACACCTACAAGACAGTGGCTTTTTATCCCTAACTAAGTGATGGCCTGTTGCTACAATTATCAGAGGGCTTTCAAATGCCTTTGCCTTCTCAGTGGTTTCAGAACGAATCCACAGGCAACAGGAGAAAAAAGCTGCAAGCTGCTGAATGTGCAGGCTTGTCTGGATATGAGGTCCATTTTAAGGCATAACTGATCATTTAACAACATATCACCTCCTTGGTCCTCCCACACAGCTGCCTGGGGAGGAACTTGCTCCGGATGATGCTTTGAACCTGTGAAATCCCCTCCTAAAACCTGTCAAGTGCTGAATGTGACACAGACAAGGTGGAACCAAATCGCCCTGTAAAAAGCAGATACTTCACAGTTCTTGCTTCATTGCAGCTAATGATCTGCTGACACCGGTGGGAGTGTTTAGCCGGGATCAGCTTCTGCTGAGGAGAGCACTCAGATATTCTGTTGGTAGCAACAGTGCTCTCGGGGGAACCCCACTGGTAGGGAAATGGCCAGTTATCTTAAAGCTGCTACTTACTAAGGCTTTCCCAGCAGGATATTATTCACAGCTACCAGACAAGAGAGATGTTACAGGAGAGTCCCTGAGGACAAGGGTTCCCAGGTGGCCATGTCAAAAAAACCGAAAAGCAAACAAAGGAAAAAAAAAAAAAAAAGAGAATCCCAGCAGCACACGAGGGTGGGAGGTGGGACACAAGGAGAAAATGTCACAGAACCCCAGCGTGCCCCTTCTCAGCAGGTCAGCTGAGCTTACCTGAGACTGTGAGCTCTGCAACATGTGCAGCTTGTCTGCAAGAAACTGAGATTATCATCTCTGGTGTGATTTAGCCTGCATTACTAATGCTGGCTGAACCAACTAATGTTTTTAACCATCTTCCCAGAACCGGGCTGAGATCAGGAAGTGCTACTGAAACGCAAAAATGTTGCTAAATATGCCACATACATTCTAAATGGAAGAGGCTTATTACTCCAGATTACTTTATACTCTATTTCCATGAGTTCAGAAAAGCACAGTCCTTAACATATCTCTCCAAATTGCCAGTATATCCAGTATTCCAAAAATAAAACTTACTTTTTTTTTTTCTTCTGGGGGAACAAATACTTTTTTTCTTGTAGGACCTTTGCTGTCTGCTACGCAGCCAACATTTTCATATTTTAATTATATAAAACATAAAAATAAGCCACTTATACTGGTATCTCCACTCTTGGCTTTTTTATGCCCCTAAGACACATCGAAGCAAACACATCTCAGTATAAATGCCTAGATATCTTAAGCCATTGCAAATAGCAGTTATTGCACAGGCAAATTAGGTGTGCGCGTACAATTCAGAAAAATGTGATCTTATTCTGTAAACCGTGAGCGGATTTCTGCTTGAACGCTCTTTGATGATGGGCACAAATACAATGTGCAATTGTGGAAGGGTCTTTGAAATGCCTGGCTAACTCATATTTGCTTTTTCTGTAGGAGAATTTGAATAAGTGGGGTGTGATCTGCGGGGCTCCCTGCACGACCCGGGGACCATCCACCCTCTGCTCTGGGCTCGTGCTGTTTTTCTGTACAGTGGATGTGCGAGTTACACCTGGAGTTTCCCCACCCCAGTAGCTCCCCATTGCAGGCAGGAATAGGCTGCTTCCACTCAGAAAAAAAGTTGAAGGAGAAGCCAGGTGATCCTTTGCGGCAATTCTCTTCCTATCCACAGAAGCTGCAGTTTGCTGAACGTTTCCTTTAGCAAATGGGCCTTTGTTTCAGCAGGGACACGTTTGGGGCGGAGGCCGCTATTGTTTCAGCCATCTGGTCCCATAAAGGATCGTAACCGTTTCCTATGGAGAAAGGTGGTGGCTACTCCCACTATTCTCCCTCCCCATCACGGTGCCCGGAGACTTCACTCAGCTGCTAAAATGCTCTGATAGTTGGTATCTTCCCATAAACATTGCCAAGAGATCATACGTCCCCATCATCCTCTCCTTAGCCTTGCCTTGTTTATTCATTTCTACCGTTTTTTAAAAAGCTGCCATCAATAATTCACTAGTCACAATTTCTCTTGATTCCCCATCCAAAATTGGCTCCTCTCTTATTCTAAGCAGTTATTATTTAAGTAAAGCCTGCATCGCAATAAATAAAACTCACACATGAGAAACTCTTCAATGACTTTCTTCACATGACTTATGGCAAGATAGGTTCTGCTAAAGGAGTGAGTCATTCAGCAAAGGGGGAGGAAAACTGTTCATTATGTATTTGTGAAATCCCCAAACCGCTGAAAAGGCACCATTTACCAACAAAAAGCATCACAGGATGCACAGGAACCAACAAAGTGGGTGGAGCCCTTCCAGAAATGACTGCGACACGAGGGGCACCTCTTCGGAGGCCTCTCTTTCTCAGGATCCAGTATGTTAAAATGAGTGGGAGGTGCAGGTTTCTCAGCTTACTCGCTTGTAGGATTTGCCCCCCAGAAATCAAAACTGCAAGTTTTCTTCTGTCCCTCAGGGGAATACCAGAACAACCCGGGCTTTCCCTGCTTCAGCTGCAGCCTCCTGAGCTGCACACCCCTTAGCATTGACACCTAGAAAAAACAATAACCAGGATGCACCCAAGCCTCACAATCAAACCTGTTTCTCCATTTCAGTTGTGTTCCTGCCACAGCTCAGATCAGAGGACTGCAGTCACTCCTGCAGCAGACAGACTGGCCACAGTGCTAGGATTTGGCCCAGGTTTGAATTCAAAACCTCCAACCACCTGCCAGCTTGTGGATAACAAGTTCTGGTTGTGTCTCCACTCAAAATAAAACCATGCCCAGGAAGGCAGGCAGCTTGCACGCTCATGCACAAACAGGGAGAATGTATATATGCCCCTATACGCACACCCACACTGGCTCCCTGCTCCCAGAAAAGACCTGCTAGCCAGAAAGATCCAGCAGCAACACACTAATAAATAAAATTTGCAAAAGCCCCAAAGTCCCTCGCTGTCCTCACAAGCTCTAAGCACCCTGAAGAGCCACCTGCTGCCAAAGCTTGTTGCAGGAAAGGGAGTGCATATAGGTAAGAGCTGCAGGTCACTCAAACGGTGGCAGAGACCCAGCCAGCGCAGGAAGAGCAGAGCACCTTGCGTTCGCCTATCTGAGCACGTCAGGTTTTTTCCCCTCAGTGCTAGCCTGGAGCAGAGGGACAGGACGATCATTGTTGCAAGAGACGGAGAAGGAGCAAATCTCAGGGGATACTTACAGCATTCGATGGGGTTTGATGCTGCCTGCAGAGAAATGATCCTGCCGTTGGACTCGGGGATGTGCACGCGGAAGACGAGCCGGACACGGGTGTTCTTCCTGCCGATGTCCGTCTCTCCCTTGCGCAGCTCGATGTCTGCATTCCTCAGCTTCAAAATCCCCGCGCAGTCAATGCTGCCAAAGACACGCACCATTTAGCTTAACATTTCTGCTCTTAAACAGCTTGGAAATAGGTGACAGGCAGGAAGGTTAAGCTGTTTTGCTTCAATCTCCAAGTTAAGAGCAGCTCCAAATACTTGTTCTGCTTAGGATCTAGATATTGCCATTTCAGCAGTGACAGGGGAAGAAATCCCAGACACGCAGCGAGTGAGGGACGCTGCTGGACCCCTCCCCGGTGAGCGTGGGCCCGGTGGCTCAGCGTGTCCCAGGCACGTCCCAGCCGAGGGCTAGGGGTGGCCTTTACTCTGGGGACAGCCGAAGCCGCTCTCCAAACATTATAACCCTGAGTCTTATTTCCCTCCGGTGCTGAGAACAAGAGTGCACAAGGCAGCGCCCGCCCCGGCCCCCCGGGCAGGGAGAGTGAGCCAGAACAAGAAGTGCACATGGGGGCAGGCGATAAGCTGAGCCTGTGCCGGAGCCCTCCGCGAGCTGGAGAGCATGAAAGCCTCCGCCGCCAGCTCTCCAAGCTCGGTGCCCAGAGACTGCACAGCAGCTATTGCCTGCACGTGGGCAAATTAGTTCAGCTCCACAGGGAGTCACAGCAGTTGAACCAGCTAATTGCATGCACCATGCAGGCACGTTTTCCCCACAGTTTGTACAGGTAAGCATTGAATTCAACTCCAAAGCAGGAACCAAACTGCTCTCCCCTCCTTTTTGACAACGTAGGTGCTTCTGCTAGAACTGGGCTCTCCAGCCCTGGCCCAGGTCACCATGTCATCCTCCAAAGCCCTGGGATATTGTTCCCAGCCAAGGCAATAGCCTGGCAGTGCAGAAAATGGTTCTCTGCTCCCATTCACCATATCCCTGCAGAAAGGGAGGATGCAGGGAGCAGGATGGGGCTAAGCAGCAATGAAAGGATTAGGATTGCTTAAGCCAGCATTGCAACTCAATATTGGTGTAAGTGCAGGTTAACTTCTTAAGAGACCAGTGTAACCTAGCAAACATGCCTGTCTACATTAAGAGAATATGCCAATTAGTATTTACAGAATCTGAGATCTTCAGCTCCGCAGTAGTCCTCAGACAGTGCACTGTTACTAGACAGGCACTGCCAACCCATTTTTATATTAAAGACATACCATTTTTCTTCTTTTGATATGAATTAAAATCACATTTTGGGAGGCATAAACACCAAGCTCTTTCCTGCACCCACATTGTTCCTTGCCATTGCATGTGTGCAGGGCTTTATTACTCCAGGGTTACTTGTTAGGAACAGATAGTCATGTTCCATTCTGCACTTGGCTGCTTAAGTTTGAGATGTGGACTTTTATTTATCTCCTCGGGTGCAGAGGGAAGGAGAGGCTTGAAGGAAAGAGAGGAATGAGGTATATTTTCTGAAAAAAGATATATAAAGAAAGAATGTGGATTTTGTGATGAAATAGGGGGGCTTAAAAACGTAGCTGCTCTGCAATTTTGTCAGTATCCTCTGAAGGATGGAGATACAGCTCTTCCCTCTGCAGAGCAATCACTCTCATGCTGCCTGGCACACATTCAAGCCTGAAGTTTCAGACTGGTGCCCACTTCATCCCTCTGCCTCCATAAAACTGGAAGGAATAATACAGAAAAGATGTGTCTGTACTTGCTTTTCTGTTAACCTATTACAACAAGAGAGTGCAATTTCATGGCCAGAGCACTTGGCTGAGTTCAGGAGAGATGTTTTCTATTCTATTAAATGTTGTAAAATGAACCGTACACCTTTCCTCCACTGTACACCGCTCCTTGTTTCCCATTGCATCACTGCAGCATAAGGACTTGAGATTCAAATCTCGTTTTCCTTAGTGCCCTGCAAAAACCATTCTGACTTTGAAGATGACAGATGATTACAATATAGTCACCGCAGCAGTTGGGGTAAAGAGCAAAAATGCCTGCTCGGTCAGCTGATGAATGGTAACTCTTTAAGCAGCTTTAGCCCAGGTGCTTGTAACTGCTGCTCATGCTTTTGTAAAAAGGGTCTTACACTCATATATCATCCCGATGCTTTGGAAAGGGGAGTCCCTCCAGAGCAGACATCATTATTCATTTAAGTGACTCCTTTCCACAGGAGAAAGAACTTCACATGCCAATTTAATCCTCCTCAACTTTGCTAATAAAAAGAAATATGCTTACGTTGCTTTCATGTTGTTTTTGGGTTCCAATGGGATCTCTAAAACTTTGGTGTTGCCAATGATTTTTTCATAGCTGGTGGTGGTGACAGTTTTTCCCGTAATGCGATGGACTTGATAGAAAGCATGAGGTTTAAGTATCCGTTCGTCTGCTGTCCCAATGAAGATCTGAAGACCCAAGGGTTTGTTCTCCATGTAACCGTGAAGCTGGCAAGACATTAAAAATCTATTATCACACACAAGGTTTGCAATGCCTTCATGTCAGGAAACCAAATAGATCTACAGA
>NW_009199065.1:0-11118 GCF_000690835.1 Fulmarus glacialis | reverse complement strand
TTTCCCACTCTCAGAGACAGACGGCCTCTTAAGGGTATTTGCCGGAGTCCATGATACATAGGGAAGAGAGCTAATGGAAAACATGTAATTAATCGTTATAACACTAAATATATCACAAAGAAAAAAAGAATATATCAAGAAGAAAAATTCCAGACAAGCTCTCCATTACCAGAAATTGGTTGGTTGTCTCCAAAACAGACTGATAAATCCCCTCAAAAGGTATATTTTTGAGTACACTTGTTTAATTTGCAGTGACTGATTCCTAAATGAGGTTCAAAAGATTTTTCTCTGTGGAGTGGATAAAGCTGCAAAGCGGAGCTGACTCCCCGCACCTGCAGCCTTGGGCAGCGCTTCCTGCCTCCTCTCAGCAGGACACACAGTCAGGACAGGAGAAAGTCTCTCGCTTGCATTTATATATGTGGTATATATGTGGTATATAGGTGGTACTCCCACATGCACTTCTCCGGACCTTATCAAAGCTAATGGAAGATGCCCATTGACATAGAGGGCTTTAAATCAGTCCCTATGTGACATCCAACTTGCAAACCCTAGTTTCTGTCCAGCCTCACATTCAGCAAAATGACTTTGCCTCAGCTCAGCTCATCTCAGCAAAATAACAACTAATGATGCTTCCTTCCTATATATTTGTCTCTCAACTTTGGAGTCTAAGAAGTTCTAGCTGCTAATTTAGCTTTGCCCAAGGTTGAGAAATTTGTACTTTCTTTCTCTCACCTGCTACCTCTCATGTAATAATTCTCTGGCATCTAATTAAGTAGTGACCTGGAATCAGATAAGGTCATTTTTTACCCAAGTACCTATTGTTACAAGCCTTAATGGAAGTTAATAATCTTTTGCACATTTATGTGTCTATTGAATTTGGCCCAGACTGTGAAAATAATATACAATCCTCCTTCAACTGCAGCTAAAAAATAAGGTTTTTTCCCCCTAAACAGGAAGTATCTAGCGAATGTGTCTGAGATTTTGAGAACTGAGATGTTAAACGATGTATAAACATTTCAGAAATTAATGACCCCTGCCACATTCCTTTCTCTGGCCTTGGCACGTGCAGTCTTGCCCCAGCTCACACCCATTTCAAACCCAGCTAGAAGGATTGTCCTTCCAACCTCTCACTTCGCTCAAGTCACTCTGAGTTTCACATCTCTCCAGCTTCCCCTGTCTCCCTCATACCAGACATAAGCTGCCTGCCTTCATCTTCAAAGTTCTGCTCTTCTCTTTGCCCTCTTACCTCTCATTTTCTACCCAGTTATCAACATCTATTCCCAAGCTTCCCAAATCCAGCCCCAAACACCAGCATCAACTTCTCAAACACTCACAGCATTGCATTTTCTGCCCTTCAGTCTCTTCCCCCAGGGAGGATGTTCCCTTTCAGTATCTACATCTCCACCCTACAAATCTCCCTGTCTGCAGAATTCTTAGTCTTAAAAGCAAATATGTTCTTGTTCTTCTGAAATCACTTCTGTGGACCGGCGTTGATTCACTGCTCTTTGAAACTCATCCTTCCCCCAGTTGTTGGTTGACCTTCAGCCATTCCTCTTGCATTGCATTAAAATACTATCTGTACAGGTAGAGATGGCATTTTTGGTCTGTGACTGTACAGTACCCGGCAGAAGGAGGTCTTAGTTGACTTTAAAGACTGGGGCCTCTAGGGTTCAAGGACATAAACAGACTCTTCTGTACTAAATAACATTTTTATAAACAGCATTTGCTGCAAGAGAAGCAAGAAAGCCAGAATGCCTCCATAGGCCAGGAGACGAGGAAATTTCTCCTTCTTTATTAACATTCAAAATTACAAATCAAACCATTCTAAATTTCTCACATAACCAAAAATGAAAACCAGACATTTATCTACCGCATAGCCAGTGATCTAGCTGAAAGGGAACTTTATGGTCTGAGACATGCTAAATTTGTTTTCAATTATTCTGTCCACATACAAAACCTTGATGAAGCCATACAAAGCAAATAGTAGGAAGATCAGAGAAAAGGAAGATTAAGCTAATGGTATTCATGGCCAAACCTTTTTTTTTTTCCTTTTTTTCTTTTCACCAGTCAGCGGGAGGTATCTTTGCATAGAAGGATTAATTCCCCCCTGGAAGGGGACCACATGCAGCATCAATGCAATCCTGGCAACCTTCCTCCAGTATGGCAAATGTAAAGCGACACTCACTCTTCTGAGCTATCATTACTCATCTAGCACATATTTGCAAGGCGTACAAAGACAGGGTCTATGCCCCAGAGACCTTACAACCCAAGGGCCCGAATTTGCAGCCTCCACTTACATGAATAGCTCCATTGAAGTCAACAGGCCTTAAGTAGGGGTTGTGCAAGAAAGAATTACAGAATCCAGCCCAGCCGCAGCTCAGACACCTACGACAGCTCACTCGCACAAGCGCTTTGGGAGATTGTGAGGAAGGAAAATGGGGTACGAGGCTTTGTGCAAACATGCCAGTTGGCTCTGGGAGCGAGGTGGAGGGGGAGCGGAGCTGGACTCCAAGCACAAGGGTTGGTACTGGAGAAGCAGCATTGCCAAGAATGTGATAAATACAACGGCAGCCGTGGGGAGATTTAGAAATGCATAGAGTGTATAGAAGATTAAAGGCCACAGAGGTCAAAATGATAGATCTACCGGGAACAGGCATGAATGTAGGAATCATCCCCTGTTTATCCACGAAGGCCCATTAAGCCCGGTTCCTCTGGGAGCTGTACTGAAACTCATCCTAAGTATCGTACTTTCAAAATCCAAGATTTCCTGGCTTTCGGTGAAAAGCCACTGTATGACCAAAAGCCATCTTGTCTTTACAAGGGGAGAGGAAGAAGAGAAGAGCAGTTTTTAAGTACTGAGTATGTTTATTGTCATGCCTGACAGAGTAATTTTTTGTGGATCCAGTTAAGATGACGAGAGGATCCTTTGGACTGGAACGGTTATTACAGTGACAACAAAGCAGCTTTCGCTTTACCCTCCATCCTGGCAGAACAAAATCCCAGAGTTATAGGTGGGAGACTGGAACGGAGGAAAACAGATAATAAATTAGAGAAGAAAATTTGCCCCCAGTGAGCACAGTCAGTAGCAGCTGTAACAGAACTGGCTACGTACACAGATTTTAATACTGGCCACCTTTAAAAGTCATTTTAAGTGGTGTTTGCTCATGTATAGAATGAGTTTCCAAGGCAAAACTATTCATGATCTTCTAATAACATGTATGTCTGTGGGTGCATGTCTGTATAAATGTATACACACTTAAAGAAGAGAGGAATTGATTGCCTGTTCATATGGCAATGTTTGTATCATCTGCTGGACGAGGGGGTATAAAACACATAGTAAAAGGCCTTCTGGTCCTCCACAGGACCAGATTTTAAATCAGTTGTTTGATCAATGGAAGAAAGTAACGTAATTATTTGGTAATTTATGGCATTATGGCAGTGCTTTGGGATGACATCACTCTAAAATCAAAACAGCATTATAAAGCAAATACAAAGAGAAAAATACATGTAAAAGAGTCAAGTATCCCCGTTTAAAAGGGTGTGTCCTTATCTTGAGTTAATTGATTACATTTTAAAGGGTAATATAGGCGATCATTTACCGTAAGCATTTCCATCTACCTTTCACTTGCTAAGAACACATCAGGATGACTTAGGAACAAAAAATGAAGATGGACAGCCCACAGAAATGCTCCAGGAACTTTAAAATCAGAGTTTTACACCCAGCTCTGCCACCAATTTACTACATAGCTCCATTCATGTCATATAACCTCTCTGTTTATTTCTAACAGGGGAACAGTGATGCTAACACTGCTTTGCAGGGAGAGAAATGAGTTAATATTTTGTGCTGCATTTTTATATAGAAAAATTGATTGTGAGCTAGAATGAAAGAACACATTAAAGTTATGTTTCAGATATACGTCTCCCCTCAAAATTGAACTACGAGAGACTATTACTCTCAATAAACGCTCACCTCCACTATGCTAGGCAGCTGCTTTAGTATTTAACCATAACGCTGATCTTTTCTTTGGCGGAGCAAAGGAGGAGTAAAAGCGACCCTTAAAGAACCCTACAGAGAAGTGAAGACTTAAAACATTTTTTAAATAATAACTTTGAAATTCATTTTTTTTCTCAACAACCAAGCCGCTCTAAAGTCTCATTTTTTCGGTCCTACTCTCCCGCTCATCACGCGGGAAGGGAGAAGCTCGCCCCGCAGCTGCCCGAGGGGAGGGTGCAATGCCCTGCAACGGGCAGAGACGAGAGCAGAGGACCAGCCCCGCGCCAAGGTGTTCCCTTACTCTCCTGTCCGTGAAGAAAACGAAATCATCTGGATTTCAGTTTCAAGAGAGTGAGAATCGAGAAAGATTTATGAATACAGAACTCTGGAAGGAAATATTTTTGTGTATTATAAGGTGACCTATTCACAATAAAACTCCCCCAAACTGTATACAGATCGAGCTGGAAAAAACCCAACTCCTTTGAGTCACATTTGCCACAAGGGGAAAGAGAAGCCAGACATGATGTGTACCTTTCCATACTCTATTTTGGGATTTTAAGATCCTATTTCTTTCAGTTGAAAGATTTTTCTTAAACTTTGCTTTTGCATAACTCTTATAATATTAACATAGCCAGACATGGGCCGGTCTGTGACCTGAGGAAATGCAAAGCACTTCGGCAGATAAACAAATAACATCATTCAGAAAACAAGGAGACTTTTCTTGTTTGGTTTGCTGCTATGATTGGGTTTCTAAACAAAATGGAAATGTGTGGCATGATTAAAATCATCGGCTCACCTCTGCATAAATAAAATTCATTCATTCTGCACTCCATCTGTGGATCAATACCAGTCAAATTTGGGAGAGGGGGGAATTTAAGTGCCATTCTCAGGAAGGCACGCGTGTAATTCTGCATGCAAAAAATGAGCAGATGTGCCTTTAGCTGCTGTGTATCGGCAGCCCAGTTACCCGCCTGAACGCAACTCCTGTGACTGTACCGGCAACCGCAGCCATCGAGACCACACATTAGGCATATGAAACAACACGGTTTTTTTCCTGCACTATTTCAAAACTCAGGTCGTCTTACAAACTGAGCCCCCAGCTCCACATACACAAGCCCTTAAAGCGGGAATTTGAAATTCAAATCTAAATCAGTCCCTATCCCAGCGTTCAGACGAAGCAAACCCTGCATCTGCGCAGCTGACATCGCCTCTGGCTGTGGGGATTCAAAAAACACAGATTCACCTTTGCTGTGCTGCACGAATAGCAAATCTCTTTGCACAAGTGAAGCCTGCAACACTGCTTAGTTATGCTGTCTGATAAGCAAGTGATAAATTGACAGCAGAGCGAGAAAGGCGAATTCCTTAAAGATTCTATAGGTGGTCACCTATAGATATAACATATGCATATACAGAGGGAATTCAGTGAAACCTTTGCAATTTAGATCTTTGAATCTTGAACACGTTTACTTGAGCTTAAATATTATTATATTTTATATAGAATTACATTATTAACAAGAGGAAGGAGGATTCACAGGAGATAAGGAAGATAACTTTTTTATTCTTAAATGGGGAAGCCGGGGCAGAGAGGCGCAGTGATTTGCCGGGTCCCGCAGGGGACGAGCAGCCAAAGCGCAGTGAGAAACCCGAGGTCCCCATCCCCCTGCGCTCTGCCTTGCTGCAGGGGTTGCCGACCTCGTTCTCCAAATGGCACAAACGTGCAGTAACACCGCTCACCGGCTGCGCTTGGTTTCCACTAGTATTGCAAGCTTCTGCCTTCGCCTTTCTAACTGACAGGTTTCAGAGCCAAATTTTCTTAGGGATTTCTAGTTTGGGTGTTGCACATCCGAAAGTCTGCACGCAAACAGTGATGGGCTTTGCGAGACAAAAGCAGGAGCACCTGCATATCTCATGGACACCTTTGAAGAGCCCCAGCGAGAACGTTCCCCTGTGCGATACAGATGCTGATTGCCTTAAAGAGTAGAAGGCAATAATTTGTTTTCCATTCATCCCAACAGAGCTTTGCTTGTCAGAAATTTAGGTCTTTCTCCCCCGGGAGGTATAAAGCTGCATCTTTAAAGCTGATTGCACACATCTTCCTGTCTAGACAACGTAAGCTACTGCCAGAAGGAAAGTATAAAACTGGGGAATGAATTCACTAGTCTTGGTGATTTTATTTGCTCGAAAGTAATCAGCTCTCTTGCTTGTTTCAGCTCACTGTAACATGAGGCTTAGTCCATTAACCGCTGCGTATTATTTGCTATCTCCCCATGGAAGTCACTCCAGCTGCCCCCCGAACGGGCTTTGCATGTGTGTGGTCAGCTTTGAGAACAGCGCTGGGGTGATTCAGATAGACCATCCCCGGCCGGTAGTGAAAAGTGGGAAAACAGAGCTCGACTGGCAACATTTAATTAGAAGCAAATACAAAGCCGCGTGAGAAATCGCTTCCTCCTACTGCTTCCCTTTTCCTGCTGTACACAAGAAGATAAGAAAGCACTGAAAGGCTTGCCAGGAGCGGCACGCGGTTGCGGCACCGGCTGCCCTAGGACGGAGCCCCAGCTCGCCCAACGCCCGCCTTCCTCTAGAAACAGCGAGAGGCTGCAGAGTTAAACCCGAGTCTCAAAGCTTTTGACACCACAAACTATTCCCCTGCTCAGACTCTACATCAGTTCCGAGGCCATTTTCCATGCCAGCAAGCGTTTTCGGACACTCCGCAGCGGACAAGAGGAAGATGTGCTTGTCGGAATAGCCCCTGCTTGGCACAGCCTTGCTGTCGCGCCTATTCAGCTCCCTTCCCGGTGGAAGCAACTTTGCATCTTGGATTTGATAATTAATTCTCATCATTAATAGGCTTTCACTGCAACAATTTCAAGGATTTTTGGGGGGGTCTTTACTCAACAATACTCCTACCGAGATGGAAAATTTCAACATATTGTCTCAGGGAGAGTGGCATATCAATAGCTGTCAGTAATTAAGACAAAGACCTCATCCAGACCCCGTATCACGTAGCGGCTTGCCTGCCTGCTTCAGTTAGAGCTGACATTGAGCAACAAAGTTGAATCTTGTCACATGTTTTTGTTCAATTTAATGTACTTGGGACATAGCAAAAGAACGCAAACCAGAAGGAAATCTCTGCCTTGGTTCTTTCTGCTCCTTACCGAAGCAGTCTAAAAAGGCCTCCGAAGATAATCCTTTGAACATCTGATTCTGCTAAATGATGAGTTTTTATTATACTCAATTTTAAGTGTTTCTTATTTTGGTGACAATTTTGTCAAAATTCCAAGGACTGAATCTCATTTGCTTTGCTGCTCCTTACGGTAAATGACAACCAGACTCCCAGTGTCTAACTGGGATTTCTGCTTTCACATGGGGTTAAAATACAGGTCTGGGACAGAGATGGCAGCTCTTGGGAGAAAGCAGTTGGGGAGTTTTGTTCCTGACACTGATCTTACATTGCAACGTAAGCAAGTTGTTGCCTCTCTGTGCCTTAGTTTCCCTACCTCTATGAAAAGCTGATCCTGTTTTCAAGATGCTTTGACTATCTCGGCTGAAAGTTTAGAAGAGGCGGCATCTGACTACGGCCCATGCACAGATATGGGGATTTGGAGATCAGATTTTCATAGCTGGGTGAAAATATTAATTTCTTCCTACTAAGAAAACCAGCTGTGTAATTAAAGAGCTTCCGTGCACATTCATGACAAAAGATTTAAACTTCCCCCGGCACGACAAAACTCTCTCTGCCACAAGTAAATCAGAGGGTGCAGATTTGCTGATTTTGACAGAATCGCACCGGGGGAGTTTCTCGGCCCGGGGCTCTGCCACCCGTTAGCGAAGCCGTTCCCCTGCCAGCTGTCGGAGGCACTGCGGGAACCGGCCTCAGCCCAGCTGGAGCAGAACGGAGGGTGGCAAGGAGAGCTGCTTTCTTATCACCTAACCTTGCAGCTTCCTCTGCCACAGGCAGTTCATCCTCCCCGGCAGACAGGCGAGGCAGCCATGCCTGAGGTGCAGCCCTGGGAGCATCATGCTGTGCAACTGAGATGTGGCACAAAGCTTGAGAGCAGCCATGCTGAGAAGGGGGAAGATGGGACAGCAGCAGCAGCAAGAGCATCTTGGCGTTACTTGGTTCAGCCCAAGACGATTGATTTGACTGCATTGAACCCAATCCCCAGAGCCAAGCACTCTGCCAGGGCTTAGTGCCAGGCCTCCTGCAAGGCAGGTTTGGGGTCCAGGAACCGTACCATGGCCTTTGCTCAGGCACTGGCTATTTGACCAAATGTCAGCCAGATTTTGGAAAGGACCTTGGCCAAAAAGCATTTTTGGGAAAAAGAAAAAAAAGAAAGGGGAAAAAAAAAAAAAGAAATAAAAGCAAGCCCCAGGAGCCTCTCTCCTCCCCAATTTCTTTCTCATGCTGAAACCCACAACACAAGGCATGCTCAGAGAGAGAATAACTCAGTTCTGCTGGAAGCATCAGGGTTTCAACAGTTGTTTCAGAATGAAATAAAGGCCCTAGAAAAGTTTCACCGAGCAGCAGCAGGCAGGAGTCCAGTCCCTTCCCCCCCAAACAGCCGTTAGCCCGGCGAGCACAACGCTCCCCCCAGATGCGGGAGACCCAGGTGCGAGTTCTCGCTTGGCACGAGGCTCTTCCAATTAAACAGACATAGGTCTTGAGAGGGGAAGGGAGGAACTAGAGGCTCAGCTGGATGGTGAAGCCCGTGAACAGAGAGCTCCGATGTGAGTTTACAGGACACTGTCCACCCTGCATTAACTCCCCTTGCGGACACTCGAGCGCGCTCTGAACAGGATGAGTTATGTAGGCGTTACTGCTGCGCTGGAAGTGTCCACATTCGTGGCCAACAGCCATAAATTTGAACTCCGGTTTACTGCGCTCTGACTCCCCCACGTACAGTCCTGCAGGGAGATCACACATGAAAGAGTAGCCTAAAGCTTGCATCTGCCTAATCCAGGCATATTCCTAATCCAAGGAATAACCCAAGCTGCCTGCATCTCACAGGCATCACACTCAAACCAGCTGGTACACCCTCCTTCTCCTCACCTCTGCCAAAATTACTTTCCATCAAAAGCAATGTATTTTGAATTGGGCTCAAAAGTTCTAATCAGAACTTTTCATTCATCTCTAACTCAAAGCAGGCTGGCCCATGGGAAAATTCCCCAGCTCCCTCGAGGTACATGGTTCACCGATCATCCGCCCTGCACCTCTGCACCCCAGCTGCATCCCAACTGCACCATGGAGTGATCCTGGCCATCCTCGCTCAGCCATACCATCTGGGTGACGGCATCCCTTCCACACAGGGGGATGCAGACCCAGTTTAAAGACTTTAAGCAACAGAGGATGCAACTTATCTCTGGTTAAATTCTCCCAGTAGCTAATTATCCTCACTGTTATCCAGCAGTTCTCTTCTTGCATTAGTTAGAGAAAGCATACAGGTCAGCTCTTCCTCTAATCTGCGTTTATTAGATATCATATTTTTCTGTTTTTCAGTCCAGTCTCACATCTAAACAAAAGCAAATTTCAGGCTCATCCATGTTTTCCTACACTACTTTTGATTTATCTAACAATTTCATTTCCTCGGTGGCTCCACTGAGCTGTCAGATAGATAGATCTCAACGTACAGCCACGCTACCATTACGCTAGCAGCGCAGTGTGAGGGGTACTGACTGACCTACCCCCACATTTGATGGGATATTAGTTTTGAAGAGAATTTCCCAGAGGTACCTAAATCCACATTTTCAGAATTGCACATCTATCCCTGCTCTAGCACAGGTAACCACAGTAAATATATCCGCGACCTAACAGCTCAAAGCTCAAGAGGTACCTACAATCATCACAGTTGTGCAAACAAGCCCAGTAGTCCTGCAGGTAAATCAGGCATGAAACGTGCAGTCAATCTGTCACACGCAGTTCTCAAGTTGGGGGCAGAAATCCCTGCAAGAGCCAAAAGCCACCGAGAGCCTGTGCGAGGCTGCCGCTCGCTAGAAGAGGGAAGCGAAGGCCATGAGAGTGGTGCAAAGACGCTGCACAGCACGAGTCCAGCACGGCCTGCCCACGGAAGTGCAAACACGCAGGGCTTCATCCCGGACCTCGGACTTCCCCTTCGCTGAACAGGGGGAGTTGGGAAGATGGGCAGAAAAGGACAAACTCAACTCCTCCGATGTCCCCTCATCAGTAAATCTCCCTGGGCAGGCCGGTTTGGGTTTCTGCAGGAGCGCATCTCCAAGCTAGCCCTACGTGTGAGAGTGTGAATCACGGTACCAAGCTGTGACTTGGTTTTGAGTTTCCATCAAAGGTTCTGGTTTCACTAATACGCAAAGGAATTAGTTGAATGTTGGAAATCACAAACAGTTAAAAGTCAGGGCCCCGTGGGAAGCCTAGGCTAGAATACAGTATCTCCTTTGACTTCGAAACCACAAGAAAACACATACGGCAAAATTCAGATATAGAAAGAACGTGGAACATACGTTCGTTATTGTAAAGCAGCTCCTGTGTGCTCCATTAACAACTCTACCATGCCAGATTAGTTGAATGTTGGAAATCACAAACAGTTAAAAGTCAGGGCCCCGTGGGAAGCCTAGGCTAGAATACAGTATCTCCTTTGACTTCGAAACCACAAGAAAACACATACGGCAAAATTCAGATATAGAAAGAACGTGGAACATACGTTCGTTATTGTAAAGCAGCTCCTGTGTGCTCCATTAACAACTCTACCATGCCAGCTTCTTTTTAATTTAAAAAAAAAAAAAAAGAAAGCCAGTGAAAGTCACCCAAATTTTAAAAGTTAAAACCCAGGGGAAAGTTGGGTCGGCTGTGCTGAACAGGAGCCCCTCTCCGTACAGCTTTCCTGCGTCAAAGAGGAGAAGCGAGGAGGAGACCAGCACACAAAGCCGTGATGGGTCGGGGGTACCCTGTGGACCCCCTGGTGATTTTAGGATAGTGGCAGCGGGCAGGGACTCAAGTCTCAGCCCACTTGAGGTATCTCCCCCTCCTGCTGCAGGGGAGATGGGGAAGGGGGAGTCCCCGATGCTCTGACTTGAAGGAACTATTCCCTCCTCTCTCCCAGCCCTGTTACTCATTTTAACCCACTGCATTTGACTAAACGAAGACCCCAGAA
>NW_009199064.1:0-44887 GCF_000690835.1 Fulmarus glacialis | reverse complement strand
CCACAGGTGCAGAGCGACAGGGAGACGGGGTTCCCCTTGAAGAAGACCCTCTAGCCCTTATGCATGTGCTTTTCCACAGAACATTGCAAGACCAGGCATTTTCCCAGGTCGTGTGGTGCAGTAAGGAGAGACCAAACAAGCAGCAGCCAAAGCCTTTTTGCGTTGGCCCATGGAGCTGCAGCGTGGCTTTGGCAAGGTGTGCTGCAACCCTTCTCTACATGCTGTAGCGAAGTTCTCCTGTGTTCTGGCTCTGCTGACCAAGGTCTTGGTCTTCCCCACTGCGTGCTTCAGTTTGCGTGTACCCAGGACTGTGGGGAGATCCAGCTCTTACTGCTGGTTCAGCGCAGCCAGCCCTGTCCCATGGCATGACACCATTGCCTGGAAGGGCTGGGTTGTTGGCAGGAGTAGAAAGCACCACGGGAGGAAAGAAAACAGGGGCAGCTTATCCTGTCTGTAACTCCTGAGCAGACCCTTCGCTGGATGGGGATGTTCTCCTCCCAGTGAGCTGTTACGTTGTGCTGGGTACCTGTTCAAAAACATGAACCTTTCTCTCTGACTCACCTTTCTCATCGCTGGAGCTGCGGGCTCACACATCCTTGTCGAGGCAGTGGGGATGCTCTCTTTCCCCAGATTAGGAGACTGATGGGCATGGCTCGTCACAAGTAGTGAGCAAGGCTGCATGTCGGCTGAGCAAGGCTGGCGTCGCCTCACAGGAGACGACATGGCATGCAGAGGGCTGGGAGTGAGAGAGTAGTGGGTTGCTCCAAGAATCAGTGGCTGAGATGATGGGCAGCAGTAAGTGTAGGCAGAGCAGCCCCAGTGCAGTATGGTTGGCCATGCCAGTCACCCTCAGGATCCAAGAAAAGGAACATTATGAATTAAATATATTTTATTGCCACTGTATTGATCTCTCTTTCTCCTCTCGCAGGTGATAAATGCTATCGAGCAGGCCTATCGGCTGCCCCCGCCTATGGATTGTCCAAATGCCCTGCACCAGCTAATGCTTGACTGTTGGCAGAAGGATCGAAACCACAGACCCAAATTTGGGCAAATCGTCAACACCTTAGATAAAATGATCCGAAATCCTAACAGCCTGAAAGCCATGGCACCTCTTTCCTCTGGGTATGTACCTCTGTCTTCCTCTTGGTCTTTGGCTCCGATTTGCAGATCTGCTGTCCTTTGTGTCCTGGTGGGCATCATCCTCGCATCTCTCTAGGCTAGCTATTTTAGAGGCAGCTTGGCCTGTGTTGTTTGGTCCTTTATAGGAAGGGCATTAGAAGATGTCAAGGTCACTCTGGTCCTTCTCCTTGGACAGGTTAGATCTGGTGAACACATACAGCTCATTGAGTTGGATAGCGTACTCTGCAGTTAGAGGAGCGTCTTGGTTTCTTGTACACGTGATTGCTGGATGGGTATGGTTGCTTTGGTAGTCCAGTCACACACAGTGGAGGCAAGTAAAGCCTCGTCAGGCAGTATGATGTTTCCCTGGACTGGGTGGGGATACACCAAGTCTGGGGAAGCACTGGCCCCATTATGAGAACGTACTTTCTCCCCTTATGCAGCCAGGATTTTAGAGCTGCGTCCCATTGTCTTTGATGGCTCCTGCCTCTCCTGTACAAACTGGTCCAGTGAGACTTCTCTGATGCTCTACACAATCATTCCCTCAGTTGAATAGAGAGCTTTCTGGGTGGTACTTCTTAATACGGTGCAGTACAGGCACTGTGAATGATGCTGGTCCAGGTCCCTCCAGCAGAAATACACATGCTTGCCGCTGTTTGTTCTGCTCATTCCCCGTTTCTGTGTTTCAGGATGAACCTCCCCCTACTTGACCGCACAATCCCAGATTATACCAGCTTCAACACTGTGGATGAATGGCTGGATGCCATCAAGATGAGCCAGTACAAGGAGAGCTTTGCCAGTGCTGGCTTCACCACCTTTGACGTAGTATCTCAGATGACTGTAGAGTAAGTGCCCAGGCTTCTAGTCCCAATGCACGGGGAAAAGTCTCAGTAGTTTAACAGCA
Source organism: Fulmarus glacialis (assembly GCF_000690835.1). Taxonomy (NCBI): domain Eukaryota; kingdom Metazoa; phylum Chordata; class Aves; order Procellariiformes; family Procellariidae; genus Fulmarus; species Fulmarus glacialis. Next base: position 42,864 of record NW_009199064.1, on the reverse strand, counting down.
ATTGGTCGTTATTGAATTAGTTTTTATTTTTACATGATGTATTTTTACTTTTAAAGATTTTGTTGCTTTGTGGACCCACTTTTAGTCTATTCAGTTTCTGCAGAATGACTCTGTTCTGCAGGCTCTGTCTTGTCTCCAGACTGTGTGTCTGTCTGTCGCTCCGTATCTGCAGAATTCATTTCCATGTTATCACGCTGCATGTCCCACTGTGAAAACAAAAACCCCCACAAGGGTCTCCAAAACCCCAACATGAAACAAATGGAGCTTTCAGGCTGGCATCAGGCAATTCCTCAGCCACTCCAGAGCACTTTTAGACTCCTCTTGGATGTACGGCTTATTGGCGATGGAGACAAGCACGCTGCAAACAAATTTCTGCCTAAGGCAGCCATCTGAAAGTCCAGATGGTTTCAAGTTTGTTCTGAATTGTCCTGCATCCGCTAAAAACATCCCTCAGTGGCAAAATCTTAGCAAGTTCTTCAGAGAAAGCAGGCAGCTGAAATCCATTCGTGGTGGTTTTTTAAATCCCTTGGGGCTAGCTGGGGCTTTGATGCCTCTGGTGAAAGATTTGTGGTTGGTTGCAGTTAGCTTTAGAAACCCTGCCTAAGAAAGCGCCAAGCATTAAAGCCATCTGTAAGTGCTACGATCTCTCTGTCCCTGGTAACCAGGAAGGTTTTTGGATTTGGTGCCTAATTCCACACTTTAAATCTACCAATGAATCAGAAGCTGTTCACGCAAACAGCCCAACTGACCTTTTCTGGCTTTTTGTTCTTATTTGCTGCCAGGAAATTCACGTGGCAATTCTGACTGTTTCAGTACATCTGTGGTACACCCCCAAGGCCCTGGGGATGATTTTGGCACACTATAGCCTGGGTTCATACAACAGAAAGAGGCTCCGTAAAATCTGAAGGATAGGGAAGAAGAACTTTGACCGAACTGGGACATCACACCCAACCCTGCCTAGGTTGTGCTATTTGCAATATATATAACAGCAACCAGTTCTGCAGGCGGTCCAGCTAATGAAGTTTGGTTTTTCACGGACACGCTCAGTGTCCCGTAAGTGCCACTTCTCCCAGTTCCTTACCATGTCCCTCACAATATCTTCCAAGTCCTCTCTGAGTGCCTTCATCACAATCACAAGGGTATCCTCAGCTTATGTCCCCACCGGTTTTGACAAACCTCCCTTCCACATTTCTCACCTGCTTGGCTGTACATAATAATAGAGAGAAGGACACTCCAAGTCCTTTTTCCTTGGGAAACCATGCTGCAACATTACTTGAAACCACCTTCTAATGTTCGCTGGTCTTTGCAGAAGTAGATAATCACATAAGTGCAGCTGAATTGCCTTGAGACACTGTTTTCTTCAAATTTGGATAGCCAGCAAAGTGTAAATGTTTACTGAAGACTGTTTCAGTTCACCAAATCCACGTGGTTTCAACACTGACCTACTTGAAAGGTTTTCTCACTGGTTTGTTTGCAGGCTGAGATACATGGGCCACAAAGGATCTATGCCCAGGGCAGAAAGCTTAGGAAGCACAGGGCTGTCCAGGGCCACAGTCTTATTCTGGTTTACAGACATGAGTGAAGACTTTGGACTTTGTTCCCAATCAGAACAAAAGCAGAAGTCAAAGTGCCAAACTCATCCAAGGAGGAAAATTCCCTAGCTCGGCACATCTGGCTGGGGCAGAGGAGGGAATGGAAAGCCCTTGCAGTGAGAAAAACAGCCACTGTGAAGGACCATCCTGGGTGCCAGAGCTGTGTAGTGTGCTAGCAGGTTTCCAGTCGCTTTGCTGAGCAGGAGTCTGGGCGGCAGCAAAGCCGTGGCTTGGATGTTCGCTCTCATCGAGCTCAGAGGGCATGGGCTGAAGCATGCTCCAGTGGTGGTCTCCAAGCAGTTACCACCAGCCCCATGCCCAGCTCTCCTTCTTCATGCTCCTTTTGTTTGACCAAAGAGACAAGGTCTAAAGCAAGCTCTAAAGCAAACATACAAGTGGCTCGTGTGCCACTTGCGCTAGAGGATTTTTTTCCACCTTTCCTCGGAGCTCCTGCTTACCCTTCTTTGCCCATTGACTTTCACTCTAAAACAGGCAACTTCCTCTTAAAAGTCTGTTCCTAACACTCACGGAAGGAGAAAAGGCAACTGAAAATCCTTAGAGTCAGGTATGGGTCGTGTCTCATGAATGCCATCCGTTCCCTGAGCAGAAGAATTCATGACTGAGATTTATCCACCAAGAGGGGGATGAGCAGCAAACTCAGCTGGAGTGATCACAGATAGGACCAACGCAGAGTCACACTCATGCTGCTGGCATAACCTTTGTTTTTCCCAGATGCCTAATATCTATAAAAAATAGAAGCAATGCAAAAATTAGATTGCCGTGATTTAGCAAAGAGGGTAACTAGCAAAAAGCTTATCACTTCATGGCCTCATCAGATCAAAGCAAAAGTAGCAAGAACAGCCATCGTCTGCACAGGGGGAGTGAGATTCACACTGATGAGGGTGTAGCACATCCTGTTCATATGTCTCCAGGGATGGAAAAAATGGGTTACTGTGTCACAAAATGAGAGAGAGAATCCAAACGTGCAAAGAAAGGAACCGAATAGTGAAGGGGTAGAAAACCTAAGGCAAATTCACTTCCAAGCAGTGAGCAGAGCCTGTGGTATTTGGCTTCACACTCTATTGATGCTTCCAGTACTCTGGGGGTGCTGCAGGTAGGTAGCAAATGCAAAGATTGGGAGGGGAAGCCAGGAGGAGTCAAAGAGAAAGAGCAGAGGATTCACCAGGTTTGCATGCATGTGTTGCATTTACGGCATAAACCTGTGGAGACTTCAGCTCCCTACACACCACGCTCATCTACGGGCTTGTTCTGCTGTGAGAAAATGTCTTCTGATATTTATGCGGTGTTTCTTTTCCTCCCAAAGGGACATTCTGCGAGTTGGGGTCACTTTAGCAGGACACCAGAAGAAAATTCTGAACAGTATCCAGGTGATGAGAGCACAGATGAACCAAATTCAGTCTGTGGAGGTTTGATAGCTACGTGTCCTCCTACTCCTCTTCCTTGAGGCCCTGCTCCCCTTTGCCCCTGTATGTCCGAGCTCCAGTTCTTGAGTGTTCTGCATGGACCAGAGACAGGCAGCTGCTCTGAGGATCATGGCAACAGGAAGAAACGCCCTGTCACCAATAATGAGAAGTCGCCAAGAGCTTCTAGAATTTAAGCAATGGAAAAAGGGAACAAAAAAAGACAACTATTTTGAAAAAAAAAAAAAAAAACTATGAAATATTTTTAAATAATAATAAAGCAATTGCATTCTTGAAAAGGGCTCCAAGACCAATGGGAGTCTCCAAAGGAAGAGAAGAGAGCAGCTTCATCTATTTCCTCTTGCACAAGGCTGCTGCAGCTGGGTCCAGGCACCTCTGGAGCAATGAGACTTTTTCAAGAAGATGAATGCAAAGAAAGGTCACGAGAAGCACTTCTCTTTCTCACGTGGGATGGTGGCTCTGGGAATGTCCTGCAGCCAGCAGTCCTTCCCGAAAGCCCCTGTTAGCAATTCAAAGGGGAGAGAGAGCTGAAGCTCTTTGGGGCTGTGGAACCAAGTGCATCTCAGAAATTGATGGACTTCTTCAAAAGCTGAAGACTTTTTTTTTTTAAAAACAAATAAACTGAGACTAGAAGAAGCTGTTTCCGACAAATGAGAAGGAATCTGTAACGCTTGGGGGGTGGGGATGGGGAAAACCAATCCTTTTTACATCTCTTATTTTCTCTTGTCATGGAACAGTTTTGTGAGTGACAGTTTCCTAAGGGTCCGTCCATCCACCCTCCGATGGCATCATTGTCTCATACATATCATATGCACAAGACTTTTAGTGATGTCCTCACTAGATGCCAATGATCTTTTCCCAGAAGACTTCCCAAGTACAGTATGTAGTAGTTTTTGATTACAAATGCTGACGTGTACCTTTATTTTTCGGTTGTCATTGTTGGGAGATTTGTCCTTTTACCTTGTTTTGTTAACACCAGTTTGTGAGTTTGGGGTTGGAAATTTTTGGTTGGTTGGGGTTTTTTTTAATGAAAAAGAAATGACATCTCCAAGCATCATATCATTCAAGAACTTAAACCCCTTCCCTGGGGAAGGAAAAATTGCAGCTTATTGACAATATGCCAGGAGAAAAATTTTTTTATATGCACATTTCCTCCCGTTTGCTTGTTTGTTATTTTGCAATTTGTCATGGCCTGACAGATGTTTCTCACTGTTGGGTTTCCAGTTGTTGGCCAAGATGAAATGACCACCTGCTCGATTCAGGGTTGCTGGTGCAGGGGTGAGCAGCATCACAGAGGGTTTTTGGGGGGGGGGGGTTGCAAGGGGGAGGGAAAGACGGGAGGGCGGATGGGTTGTGGGAGGGAATGATGACTCCACAGCTGGCTGTCAGAGCCCTTTGGAAATGTCTGACTGCTTAGAAAGGTGTCAGATTGGTGCACGTACCACAGAAAGGCAGGGTAAGCCCGGTCCTCTAAGAGGAGCTCGCGGCACGTGGTTTCTCAGAGTCTGAATTGCGTTAGCTGCCGGGTTGTGGATGGTTCACTACAGTAACCGAACTCTGCGGATGTGCTCTGTGCCCTGCGGGGACCCAGTCCCTTCGTTAGATGATGCGCTGGGTGCTCTGAGGCAGCTTCAGTCTCAGCCGGTCGCCTCGAGGAGAACCTGGGACAGCAAAGGCAAAAACTCTGATCTGGTAGCCCAGATCTCCGGAGGCAAAATGCTGTGGTTGAAGCTGAATGGTCAATCAGTGGATTTATAAATAACTGAAATAAATACTTTAGTTACTGACCAGGTCTTTGGTATGTGTGAATACCACCAACCAAGCGCAGGGGGGATACAAATGAGAATCGGGTTTGTTCTCCCTGTTCAGCACCACCTCATATCCTTTCAAACATGCCTACCACCACCCACCGCTGGCCACGTGTGGCACATTTCCACACATCTCCTGGCCGCGGCCAGCGTAACTTGTGTTTACAAGCCCTTGTCTACCATTGCCGTGTCATTTGTAGGGTCCTCCACTCGTTTTCGGCAGCATGGGGTGTTGAAGGCATGTTCATTGGGAGCTGGTTTGCTGTATTTTCCAGGAGCTGGACCCAAGAGGAAGTGTGTCTGCTGCGGATGAAACTCCCAAGCTGTCTAGACCTCTGCGGCCAGGCATCTTCTCCCTAGACTGCTTGTAAAATATGAGGCCGTTTATAAAATATTCCGCTTTCAGACCAGATCCGACAACGAAGCACTTACGAGTGGCAGCAGACCATTCCCTACAAGTGAGAGTTACTTCTCTGCTTAGCTCTTGCACTCTCCCGATGTTTGGTGCACAGCTTCAGCAGCAGGAGCCTTAACTGGAGGAATTTTCCCTCCAGCCCCTATTCATCTGAAATCTCTAGTGCAGGATTGTGTTTTCCTTCGTAAACAGCACTTCCCTGTTCTTGCATCCAAAAGTGCATCCGTAGTCGTGTGAACATCAGTAGCGGGTGTGTGCTGGGGACGCAGGGATGTATTCTGTTCTCAGCGCCCACAGTGCATGCCCTCTGACAGCAATGCCATCGCCCTACATCTCTTTCAGATGGCAGAATATGGCGTAGAGAGAGTGAGGGGTGAGCGGACTATCGGCACGTTGTGCGCAGGTGGTGCCTGGACATCCATCAGCTGTCTGTCCTATATCCAGCCTGGTTTAACCTGTGTATCGAGCAAAGGGATGCTTTTAATGCCCTTGCATTGAAAAAGCACTGCTCCTGGAGATGGACTCAGCTTCTCGAGAGCAGCGTGCAAAAATTGATGGTGTCAACTCAACCACACGAAGTGCTTGCAGAGGGCACACAGAGAAACAAGAAGCTTCTCCGTGCACCCTCTCCTGTAGAAGTGCGGAGCAGCAGTGAGAACTGCTCACGTGGTGCGTCTCCGTCTCACATTGTAGCTGCTGTATTTTAACAAGGAGCAGTTGTCAGTCTTTCCCAAAAGCATGTCTGAAGCTGTTTGGTGGCAGTCCAGGCTGAGGGAAGCACGGTGCTGTGCCAAGTTGTCTAGCCGCAGCCAACCGGCTCCTTTATGTACAAGGGAGCTTTGCAAGGAGAGCTATCTGTCTAGAGGACTCACCAGCAAATTCCTGTGGGGCAGCCATGTGGAAGGAGCACATGATGCCCTTCAGTTGTCCTTCCCAGACAATTCTTGACTGTTCTCTGCCATCCCTTACATTCCTGCAGACACGAAGGAGGAGCAATGGCCAGGCAGCATCCCTTCAGAGCCAGTCATTAGTAGACAGGGCTTGGAAGGGCACTTCAGGTCTTCATTTGGAGGCGTTTTCTCTTAATGCACTGAATCTCCTCGCTGGCTAGCATTATACACATCTACCTACCAGACCCAACCCACTGTGAAGGATGGGACCGTACCGAGCTCAGTGCCACAACTCACCAAAGCCGTGGCAGCTGCCTGCAGGACAGAGAAAGCACATCCTTGTCTCTTCTTCTAACCAAAAATCACATGGTGTTGGTACTAAAAGTAACACGTTCCCATCTGTTTATACCAGGCATCGCTGTGACATCTGTCTGTATTTGACTATGTAGGACTAATGGAGAACTGGACCTAAAATAGAAATGATCCATAAAACACTGCAATTTTCTGCATCCTTCCAGCTCTCCTGGGAGCATGTGGAACCAAGTTCCTGTAAAGTACTTTGGTTGTAAATGCCTCTGGAGCATGCTCCAGTGGAGGGCAGAGTCACTGCAGTGACTTTAACATATTTATTTCATGGGTATCCAATGTACTGCTATGAAACATGAGTCTAATGGCAAAACTCAGCATCACGGGGAGAACATGTAACAAGGGGAAAAGGCACTTGCTAACATTGACACTGTGAAATACTGTTGTGCATGTGCATGTGTGCATGTGTGAATACTTAACAAAAATTATCGCAATGAGATTTTCAGGCAGCTTGTTGCAATTTTCACATTTCCCCTCCACCTTTCAAGCTACCTCCCAGACCTACCCTTCTCCTCCTCTGATTCCCGCTGCCGTCTGCTGCTGAGGGTCACCCACGGCTGGTGCTGGCAGCCGGTAGGAGAGCTGAGCAGGGTGCTAGGTTGAAAGTACTGAGTTGGTTGGCCAGTGAGAAGTTCAAATCATGCAGAACATCATGGGACTGAGTGGAGAAAGCAAAGCATATGTGGATAGTTAAAAGTTAAAAGAGGCTCCATGATAATGTATTTAGTGGGTCATTTTCAGCTGTTGCCACCAGCCCTTTACCTGGAATTAGCAGCAAAGGGATGGGCCAGGCAAAAGGAAAAACAAACTTGGAAGATACAGCACTGCCATGAGGAATGACTTGTCCTTGCCGCCTGTGGGGACGCAGAAACAGGGCACTATGAACTGCACTCCCCCTCCCCAAATTATCTTCCCCCCTCCCCAGTAAAATCTCAGAACTACCTTTCATAAACTTAATGGAGATTTGTGGGTTTCAGCAGCTGAGGAGCTGCTTGCTACCGTCTGGCTTCTGCTCTCCACTGCATCCGCACCACTGAGCAGGAGCTTTTGATGGCAGCGATCCACGCACGGGGCTTCCGTGTGATCCGGGTAAATGTGGCTGTCACAGGGTTTACCAGTTATGCAGTATTAATTTAGTATTATAATTGAAATGTCGAGTTTTATCCCACAACTCCATGCCAGTCATTATATAGCAGAGTCATCTTGTTAGCATCGTTGGACCAGTACGCACCAGTGTTAGCAAGAAGAGAACCACGTGCAGGGAAAGGTATAAAACGGTACCCCGTGCGAGGCTGGGGAGAAAGCAGTGCTGCATCTTCACGTAGCTCTGGCTTGGAAGATCTGCCATAAAGGGACTGTTGGCCAGCCCCAACAGCAGGATCCTGCTCTCTTCACTGGCTGCTTAAGCGCTATCCAGTGCAGAGTGCGTCCTGGTCCGGCATTTCGTGAGCTAAGGAGAGAGGATGTTTTATCAGTATTTTATCAGTATTAGGTGCTATATTAATAATGCTTCTCCCACACCCCTTGAAGTTGTTCTTTGAATTGGTCTTAAAGGAAAGGTTCTTTCCCAGTAATCATCACACAGGCTGCAGATTAGCAGTGGCCTGTAGAGAAAACCTCTTGGTGGGTTTGAGCAGTTGAGAAAACCTCTTGTTATATTTTCCAGGCTGATTTATACAAAACCTGGAGTCAGGGCTTGAACTCTGCTGCATCATTAACAGTTGTATCGTCTGATAATAAAATAAATCTGTGGCTGCCTTGGATGTATGAATCCAAAGTGTCTGAAAGTATCACTGTTGTCTGGTTTGTTTTAGTGGAGTCTATTTTTTTAATGTATTTCATCTTCCTTTCTGTGTGTCTAACTTGAGGCTAATTTAATGTAGGTCTTTTTCCGTCTTCAAAAATTTTACATACTTACAAATTCTTCACATATAGGATTCAGCATTTCCTCCTTCAAAGTGATATGAACAACTCATGTAGTACCAACTTCATTTTTATATTCAGCTGGCAGTTATCCCATGCCATTAAAGGCATCCTAAAACTTATCTTCCTTGCTGTGTTCCCCTCCTTTTGCACTGCAATCTCTTAGTGACCTGGTGTTTGACATGCTTTCAGCTCTGGGATCAATAGTCCTTTATCTCAATCAATTAAGCCAAATGAGATGTCCTCAGAGTTGCGTGATGTGAGCTGTACCTGCTTGCAGTCAAGACGCCCACATTCTGTCCTGGAGCTCTGGTTTGTGACTTGAGCACTGGTCCCATCTCCTCGTGATGTTGGCTCCACCATGTTCACAATTCAGTGCCATTCTGCCACTGGCTGTCTCACGAGCAATTCCCACCAAAAAATTCTCGTCTGTATTAGTGATTTCATCTTGTCATTGCTGAGAGCTGCTAGAGTCCTCCTACTATGCAGAATATACATGGTTTTTTTCTCTTCAGTCACATTTTGGCCTTGTCTTTAGAATTCTCCAGGATGACTTTGCTTCTTGTAGCTATTGAACCCTTTCCAAAGACAGGACACAACTTTGGTCTGTGTTTGCTTCCATATGTGTTGCAATCTTCCACAGGTCTCCTAGAAAACTCCCTGCACTGTGCAAATATTTCCTGGAATTTACCTTATTGCTCTCCCTCTGTTATTCCTGCCAACTCCACTGACAAATGTTATTTGCAGAAATTTGGGACTGGAAGCAAGAAGTCCTCTCTCCCCGCAAATCTTTGTTTGTCTTAATCTGCATTCTCAGCTGTCTTACAATGGATTCAGCAGTTTCTCTCCCCAATGTTGGTTTTTTTTCAATTCTGTAAGAATTTTCTCTGCAGTCCTGTGCTTTGTAGGAGTGCAGCAGCAGTCCCGCTTCTGTAGCACTGTCTGACCACTGACTTGCTCACTCCAACCACAGACTTAGATATTCATAGTGCCCCTGATTGCCACTCCTGCAAGCAAGCCACAAGACTTGACCTTGCGTGCCTCGTTTTTTTCAGGAACTCCATTTTGCCTTCATGCAAAAAGAATAACAAATGTTTGGTTGATCCTTTTCCAGTTCTTTCGTTCCAGTAAATTTCAGGAATTTTTCAGTTGTCTCAACTGTAGCTTCTACTTCTACCTCTAAGGTCAGTCTTCAGTTCCTGCACAGACGTCATGCTGTCTCCTTTGATGATTCCTCCTGAGTCTAGGAGGAAAGGATTAAACTTTGTCGAGTCTAATAGCCAGACTGCTATGTTAGCAAAAACTAATGGAAGGAGTTCAAGGAGGACTAGGGGGAAGCACGTTATTCTAACCTGAGGTTTAAGCTGACAGTCAAATCACCCTTTTCCTCCAAATTGCCTTTCTTCTGCCCTTCCAGCTCACTGACTCCGGTTTGTGGTGATGAGCTGGTTTGTGAGTCAGGGAGACGGAGGTTGGCAGAAGCGCCAGAGCCCAACTGAACAGTGCCTCGCAGGCGTTGTGGCCACCAGCCTGAGACAGATGCTGTGGCAAATCCACACCCTTGCTTGGCCTTTGCTAGTGGAGAATAAATGTGAAGTCTCTGATTGCTAACAAATATTAGCACTCAGTAGCCTTCACACAAGAATGTTGTTACGAGCCAGTAAATCTCTGATGTGCTGGCTTCTCAAATGCTGGCAATACTTTTGTTCTTCTCAACTCAAAAGGGATACACAGAAACTAAAGAATATACAGATACGGGCCTCAGGAATAGCCAGAAGTCTTTGGGAGGTGTAAAAGATAAATAGATTTTGATTCTTGGTCTGGCAGGGGTAAACCATGGTGATAAAAAAATTCATGCCATTAAATCAAGAAAGATGTGAGTAAGGTGAATAAGCACAATAAAAGCACTAAGGCAGGTGCAGCAGAATATTCTTTGGCACAAAGCACAATGACTGAAGGGTGGAACTCATTGCTGGAGGACGTTGATACCAAGCACTAGATGGATTCAAAAGATGACTGGACAAATTTGTGAAAGAATATTCTCCTCAACACAAAAATACCTCTTCCAGTTTTTCTGGGTCACGGATGCCTGGGGGTATGGGGTGTATGACAGCATTCCTATAGCACTTCTTTTATACCGTCGTGTTCTTGGGACTGACACAGTTTAAATCTCTTAAAAGCCCAAACACTCTATTGAGCATCATTGATTTTCCATTCTTCTGTCTGGTGAGGGATTTCTGTGTGGAGCCAGGGGGCAGAGGAAACAAACCACTTGCTTCCTCCTCCCAACTCCTGGTGTAACACAAGGCATCCCTGGGGCTCAGCGCTGCCGCGTGTCATCGGTGCCTCAAACAGTAATGGCACAGAAAGGGAGACTGTCTTGGTGGCCCATCATGCTCTGGATGTGGAAGCTCTCTGTGGAAGCGTCCTTGCCTCAAACCTTCTTTTATGATTCAGAGAACTTTCTGCACAGAGGGGGCTGCTGGGGTAAGGAGAGGTCCCTTTCCTTCTTTTCCTTCCTCTGCTATGGTTTGGTTCCTGGCAGTGAGGCTGTTGCCTCTCTGCATTGGAGGTTGGCTCAGCCTGCGTGCGCAATCGCTGCTGGTTGCTTGGGCATCTAACCGTGAGTCCAAATGGACCCTCAAGGATGAAAATGCAGGAAAGCAGCCTGGGACAAGCTTCTAAAACGGACAAAGAGGTCTCGGTGCAGTGGAGTGATTCAGGGCTGGGCTGGGTGCATGCAGTGAGATCCCAGAGGCACCCCAGAGCAGGCATTGAGTGCTGGGGGCTCCAGGACAAGATACAGACAGGTATTAAGTGCAAGGTTCGGTTGTGAGTGCTGGCCCAGCTCTGAAGCTGAATTTATTCTTTATGTCCTGGGGACAACTTAGATCCAGACAAAAAAAAACCCCTTCTGTTGCTTAGGTTGCCTTGATGGCACAAGTGCAAAGCTATGTGACATTGGCAGTTCCCCCCTGCAGAGCAGCCCAGGAATGTGGGAGAAGGGCCCGTCCGGAGCAGAAGGGGCCCTGGCTGTGCAGTCCTGGCCCCCTGCAGACCCCTGTAAGCTGTAGGAGAGGAGGGAAGGGATACGACGTTTGGTGTTCTTGGGCTTCTTGCTTGGCCCCCTCTGGGCTCTGATCTCCAGTAGAGGCTGGAAGGGAGAGGACCGCTGTATTTCTAGCTGATGATTTTATAAGCTCTCTCTGATTGTTCTTTTTTTCTCTGAAAATGCCAGCTCCTGTGTTTGTGATCCCAGGAGCACTGGGGTCGTATGAGAATCACAGCCTTCATTGTAGGACAGCCCAACCCTCATGTGAGGAAACCAAGTTGCAGGGCTGTGGGTTTCATGTTGGCCAGCCCAGCTTCTAGTGACCACTGTATCTGTTCCTACCGTGCCTGAGCACCTCACAGTCTGTAAAGCACATGTCCTAGAGGCAAGCCAAGGCTTTCCACAGGACTGAGGGACAGAGAAATAAAGACTGACAGCCACAAAGAAGTCAGGGTACAATTCCTGTTTAGACAGCTGAGTTCAAATTGCGGGAGTTCCCAAAATACTGCGGTGCTTCTGGAGTAAGAACTTGCTCAGGGTCAGTCAGGTTGTGGCTAAGGTCCCTCAAGCCAGGAGAAGCACTGACCATTTTGCCTTCAAGGTCCCGAGTTTTCTTCCAAGCTGTTCAACAGTGGAAGGAAGTGAGACACCCCAGCTCACCCTACCCGGGATCAGCCGTGCTCAAAGTGGACAGACAAGTCTGGTCACCCCGGACCCATCAAACAGTAAGAAGGTCTGGGCAGCAAAAAACCTGGCTTGAGCAGGGGTGGAAGGAAAGACTTCCTTGAGGGCGAGGGAGTTGGAGAGACTAAACATGACCTTGGGCTCCCAGACAACTGCAGTTTGTGGGTGCCCTGACATGTGCCTCTTCTGCAAGGAGAGCAGTCCCTGGTGCACACATCTCCAGTGTGCCAGGCTGTGGTCCTTCTCCTAGATCATCCAGATTCTCCTGCTGAGGTCCTGGCTTCACTTCTCCCCTCTTTATAATGTCCCTCCTGAACCAAGACCACACATCACATCACACCCCTTGCTGTCCTGCTGGAGCTGGAAGGGGAGAAATAGGGGACTGGGGGTTTGCATCTGTTCCTTCACTCGTGGATCCAAGCATAGACCTCTGCATCAGGGGGTGTTCTGTTGGATGCCCTCCTCCAGTGACTTCTCCATCCACTCTTGCACTCTTTTGTTTTTTATTGCTTGCCCTCCATCATCAGCTGTCTCTTCTCTGCTTTGTTTCTTTGCCCTCTGTCCCTTCCTCGGTATAGGAGGGCTGGATGGTGTGTTTAGGTTTGGGCCATCACCAAGGATTCCCTTCCTTGAGGCTGGCTCAGCACATCTCTGCAGGGAACCTGGTTTTTTCTACATTTCTTCCCATGAAAAAATTCCCCCTCTGCCTGTCTGTCTTCCTCCCTGGAAACATCAGCCACCTTGCATCCCAGATCTTCCTGGATAAAATAGAAAGTTGTATGGAACCGGGGCAGGTGTGTCAGGATCCTTGGTCAATGTTCCCATGGAATAGTTCAGGGAAGAGGGTCCAACCCTGCCTCTGACCCACAGGTAAATGAGCACGCACATCAGTCTGAGGACACGATTTCTATTCCCAGGTCTGCTTTGGAAAGGCTTTGCTGGCCCTTTGTCACTCCCTGCCATGTCGTCTGTTCTGGAGGGACTGTGAGGTCAGTCTACCCAGGGCTTTGAGGCCCCATTTTGAGTTCTGTGGGAGTGTTCAACAGCGGTTGAAGCCAGAGCCACGCAGTAGCAGTTCCTGCTGGAGAAATGAGCCTGGTGTTTCAAAGCACTGTCCCAAGTAAAGCTGTGATCCCCGCTCACTCAGCCAAGCTGCGGTCTGAGAGGTGGGGGGGTGCAGGACACAGGTGAGTTGCAACTAGGACCTCAAAGATCTCCATTCAGGGTGAGCTGGGCACAGATAGTCAAACTGCCCTCTGCACCCCCAGATGCCATATATCAATGGGCTTCTAAGGAACTGTAGAGCCAACATGGCTGTCCACGTTTCCATTTTAAAAGACTCCTTGCAGGGAAGATCTGTCCTAGCTCAGAGACTAAAGCCCAGGTCAAAATGCAAGGGAGAAAGCAAGAAGGTCCTGGAGGGAAGGAAGCCTCATGCTGAGGGCTTAAAGGTGAGATGGGGAGGTGGCAGTAATGTAGCAGGGAAGAGGGTGGTTGAGCACTGTGGCAACAAATCCACTTGCCTGTCAGGGCGTTGGATTACCGTGGTTCCTCCAATGTGACAAGGTGTGAAGCCGTCAGCCTTCCCTGGAAGATTTGTAGAGGAGAGAAGGTTTGTAGGGAGAGGAGATTTTGCTGGGCTCTGACCTCCTTGTCACGCCTTTGGAAGGAGCTGGCAGTATAGGATGGGGAAATTACGTGTATCCTTCAACTGCCCAAAGCCAAGTGTGTCTAGTCAATGCTACATCTTGTCATCCCCCTAACACTAGTCCAAGGATACATCAGCTGGGCTCCAGGGGCGTCCCCAACCCTGGTTTCCATCTCTTTGTCATCCTGTATGTTGGCCGTGGCCCTGTGGACAACGTAACACTTTTCATGACAGTATTTGTATTTTTTTAATTGTGAATGGGGAGATAGTGTGCAGGTCCTTGTTACACAGGGATGTGTCTTCCATTCAGACCAGGGCTTCCCCTGGCTTCATCAGATGTCTTTCGATGTTACTGAGAAAAATAAAGAAAGAAATAAATCAGATGTATTTATAAAGGAAACAGAAACCCGCTGCTCCAATGCCTTTGTAGGAGTATTTTTAACAAAACATTTTTTCAAAATAAATGTGAATTGTAAAGTTTGAAGCATTTGCTTGTGGCTTTCTTTTCTAGGTGCTTTGTCCAACTTTTGCCCTTCCCAATAGTCCCGCTTGGGTGTAAATACTATGGTAGACAAACATGAGGGATTGATCTCTTAGAGAGAGGAAAACAAGCCCAGAACTTGTTTAGTGCCTGGGAAATGACTTCAAGATAAACAGATATCACTGTTACCCTGCTTAAACCATTTAGTCTGAATAATTAATTGACAAACATCCATTTGCTCCACTTGTAAATTATCCAGAAGAACACTTTGTTCGTCATTAACTTGCTCTTTAGTTAAAAAGGTGCTACAACTTTATATGTGCACGTTTGAGTATTTGAACTTAAGACTTCAGTGATGATTTTGCCTGGTCTTCATTATTCATGGAGCAAGAGGGGATGTCTTAGCCCTGTGACATTTCAGCTGCCCAATGTGTTGACAAACAATTGTGAACAGGAGGAGGAAACTCAAGGCAATTCAGTGTCTAAGCAACTACCTCCCAGCTTGAACCCCATGTTGAAAGTAAATCATAGCTGTTTTCATGAGAATCTTGCTCCCTTGACAACCCTGCATGTAAAAAAAGAAAGGAAAATCACATATGTAAATGATCATTGTAAATCAGTGAAAGGATCAAGTCCTATGGAAATGAACTCAATGCTTTTATTTTAATTACTGTCCACAAATTCTTCTCTGCAGTAATCTTTCAACCCTTAAAGTCACGCACACTGAGAGAACTAGGTGTAGTTTAGATGATTGATGTAAATAATATAGCAAATAGACTGTATAGACCATTAACTGTCATAATCTAACATTCAGACGCAATAAAGAGTTTGACTCATAATCAGACCATCAATAATTTAGTTCATAATCACAGATCTACGATGTCTTATTCTGTCACGATGTCTTATTCTGTCATCGTCCTACTTGCTTTCCAAAGGAAAAAGGAATTTCTGCATGCATTTGTCAGGAAAAGCTTAGGTTTGCCTGTTTGTAACTGAGGTAAATATTTCTGTAGTCATAAGACACTTCTGTACAGCTACATTTAGAAAGCAGGAGCTGGATGTACATCTGAATCTTTGGGTCGAGACCTGAACCTGCCAACTCCAATCTCTGCACATGGTCAACGCGCAACGGTTCTGAAATGTTTTGTCAATGAAAAATATCGATGGGAAGCATCAGACTGAAACCAATGAACCTACCAAGTCTTTTATTTGGCTGATAACCAGCATCATTCCTTCTGGCACTACAAATCTGGAAGTAGCCAAACAGGGCGTAAGTTTGGCCCTTTTTCATGAGGTCCTGGAAAGCCCCTAAAGGTGCTTGGGTAGAGAGCCGTGTTTCCTGCACTGACAACTCTTCCCAAGAGCCCGGGGCTGATGAGCAGCAAGGGGCACAAGCCACAGGAGAAGGAGGATCTTGAAAAATGGGATCCCTGAGAGGGACCAAGTAGTTCTGAGCCATATGGAAGTGGGTGCGGCTCATGCTCGCCCACCCAGACACTGACCCTCAGCCCACAGGCAGAACAAGCACAGAGGAGGGTCTTGGCAAGGCAGCAAAGGCATTAACTGTCTTTCCTGTCTGGAAAGCTCACCTCCCACCCCACCGGCCACTTCACTTCACTTCAACGCTAGGGAAGAGTGGTGTCTCCATCTGGGGCAAGACCCGACCTCTGTTGGAAACCTATTGAACAAATGATGGGGCCAGCATCAGCTCCCGAGAACTTCTTGGGGCACACCTGAAATTCTTCCCAAGTAAGCCACATTTTCAGCAATATTGGTGCCAGGTTGGTGCATCGGTCTGGGCCAGACAGTCTCCTCCCGGCTCTCCCATCACCAATTATTGTACCATGAGCCCTCTCAGCACCCCATTTCTTCTAAAGCACCTGCAATTAAGGGAAGCTCCTCAGCCCATAACCACTTGACAAACAATAGAGGTGCCATTTTGCAGAATGGGAGGTGGAACATTTGTACTCGAAGCTGGTAATAAATAAGAGCAATATGTCTTTCATATAGCAACAGGCAAAATATCTGGCACTACGAGGGAACACTGGGGAGGGGAATGGTGCTGCTGTCCAAATATAAAAATGATCTTACCTGGGCTGCTTCCAGCCTGCTTCCTTGCTTTCAGAGCAAACCATTAAGAAGGAATCTCAGCTGGATAAGTCTCGTGCAAAAACTTGATCTTCCCAGGCTATAAGCTTTTTCTTTCCTGACCCAGGAAGGGAAGTCTGCAGCATAATGCTATTTCTGTCCCCTATCATCCATTCCCCAAGTAACTGGTCTGCTTGCTGCTTTCAAAGCCAGCTGGCAAGCAAAGAGCAGCCCAAAATCTCCCTGAAAGCTTCTCTGCTAAACTCCACAGAGACATGCTAGTGATTGCTGAGTGGTTTAGATTTCTCTCCCATCACTCTGATGCAAGTCAGGCATAACTCAGTGGGCATCGGTGGAAAAACACTGATGGGAAACTGCTGTGTAATCAGAATCTATCACGGGTGTGTAGGGTTGCAATTTCCAAAAGTTATAGAGACCTACAGGGTGACATTAGAGGGGGATCTATCTCTACGTCTCAGCTCTCCCTGCAGATGCCACTTGGTTGAGACCCCCGTGTGAGATCAAGCCCCAAATGGCTAAATCACTATCTCTAAAACTCTGCATAATCATTTAAGTGCCTACATTTCTGCCCTAGGAGATGCAGGTAACCCTGTGATTTGCTGGACTGCAGAGGAGCTGCAGCACAGCTCAAAACCCGACTACCTGCCTCCCCTGCCTTTGCACCCTTCCGGGGGCAGCATGACAGCACCACCTATTCCTGTGCTAAATGCCTTCACGGGAGATCGAGCAGAGTCACGGGATGCGCAGCTTTAAATTCCCTCCTGTCTCAGTTGGAAGGAAGGCTTGACTTCAGCTTCTCCACCAAGTATGAAGCATGATGGCCAGGGACCCATTTGTGGAGTCGGTTTTACCTTTCGTAATCAAGTCCACCTTGAAGGACAGCCTTCAACTTCAGGATGGTTTCCCTGTACTCCCAACTGAGTTTCTCTTCCCAGCCATCAGGATCTGGTGATCCGTCTCCTTTCATCTGCAATGCTAGTAACAAACCCTCAGCTGCAATGCTAGTAACAAACCCTCAGCGTGTCTTAATATTCGTGATAATCTAATTCCCTGAAAAGATCACAGACATGGTACTTTGTGGGATTCTTAGGTCTTCCTTACACCCGTGCCACAACTTATGTGGTTGATGCTTTCTGCAATATCAATTTCTGCCAGGCCAAGGTCTTCCCAGCCTCATTCAGGGTCGTGTCTTCTCTTTGTGCAGAAGAAAGTGCGTAGGAGGTCCGTTGTGTCTGAAGCTCAGCACACGCTGAAACTGCTAGGTCTGAAGTTGCAACAATATCTGCAGGACTGGGTTATCAGAAAGGATTTCTCTCTTGCTAACGGGTGCATCATGCTGTCTGCTCTGAATATTTTACGTTTGCTTACCCGTTTCACTCCTGTGGCTTTGTATGGATTATTTCTCTCTGATTTCATGTCAGGATTCCTTTAATTTACTGCTGAAAGCCATGATGCCTGTGTTGTTCGGCCGATGAATATCCTTTCTAGTATGTTTGTGTCTTACACTGCCTTACAGACTGCATGAAATTTTAATTTCTCTTCGCGTAGCTCCGGGTTTGCTTGCTCCCTTGGCACAATGCAGTGGAAGTCTTTGGAGCTTTGCTCGTTCGCAGAAGCATTGATGTCTACTTCCCATGCAATTTCCTGTTTGTTTGTGTGCCTCTGCCAGGTTTTTCCCTTATCTGGTGCTAGTCAGAGCTTTAAAAAAATATATTTCTGCCGTTTTGAAATGTGCTAGTGTCATAAATATATAAAATCTGATATTTTGAGCCACTGCTCGTATCCCAGGTATCGTGGTTCTTTTTTTCCTTGGCTTTTTCTGGTCTGCAGACTCTTGCATAATGGTTGATCTTCCTATGATTAATAGATACAAGCCCATTGTGAGGCATTTTTCTTAAGGCATTTTATCCGTTGTCTGCACTGTTCCTTCTTTGCATATTTATCTCCCCTCTTCTATATTTCGTTATTTGCTTTTCACAGTTTTGACACATTTTTGCCTCATATGTTCATGTTTTCTCCACTTACCCCTGGGTCTGCTCCACTTCATTTATCTTGTGCTTACCAGCTTTGTTCATCCCTCTGCCACCAAGAGAAATAAGTGAGGGCCTTGGTTGTTCTCATGAAGGCTTTTTTATCCTTCATCCTTTATATAACTGTTGTCAGGACATTTAGTAGCCAAACCAAATACAGTGAGCATCCTAGCTCGTTTTTGGGCCAGCTCAGCCGAGAGCTCACCCTTTTTCACTGCTATGTTTTTGCATTCATCTGCTCAGGGACAGGATCTAGTGCACACTGGTATTTTCTATTTTACACCCTGCAATAGCTTTAGGATCTGAAACTCCTTTCCGACGCATTTTTGTTGCAGAACATGATGAAAGCTTTGACTCTTCAAGTCTTTCCAGGCACATTTGCAATGCAGATTCCCATATGTTCCCAGGCATCACAGTATCATGAGAAATGCTGGCACAGGAATGGGGACCAAGGACTGAGCTGATGCTGAACTCAAAGGAGGGGTCCCCCCATCAAGGATGCTATCAAGCAGCCCAAGGTTGCCTGAGTGTGTTTCTGGGGGAATACTAAAAGGACCCTGGAAGTGGTGCTTTCTGTGCATATAGCAGTGATGAGACTATGCCAGAAAATGTGTCTTGCCATGCAGAAGCTCTTGGGCCATGGATAAGCAGAAGAAACCTTCAGTGGAAAGCCATCCAGCAAGTGAGGTGGGTCTTTGCTGTCCCCTCATCTTCCAAGTCATCCTGTTATTTAGAGATCTCAGTGGGGATGGTGGAAGGAACCTCTGGTGTCTCTGGTCCAACCTCCCACTCACAGCAGAACTGTCCCCACATTAGATCAGGGCAACCATGGCTTTGTCTAGGTGAGTCGTGGGAACCCAAACGGTGGACATCCCCCACCTCCCCGGTGGCCGGTGCCAGGGCTGCACCACCCTCCTGGGAAAGGAGCTTTTCCCAACATCCAACCAGAGCCTCTGAGGCTTCAACTTCCTTTGCCACAGGCCTTCAGAAGAAGATAGATATCTTCCTTTAGAGAGACCCAAATGAAGAATTACAGTGTTATATTAACCCTCTTCTTTCCAAACTTTCACTGATAATGAGCGCTGAATTTGGACTTTTTTTTAAAATTCATACCCAAGCTGTTTCCCAGTTCTGACTACTGGATTATTCATTTTTTATGGTGTATCAAAATTCTTTTTGTCATTGTTGATGTATATCTGTTTTAATAAGACTCTAAGCAGTGTGGTTTTGCATTTTGCTCTCTTATTCCTTTATGCCATATTTTGTTGAACATTTAATATATACATAAGGTGCTTTGTTGTGATCTTGGTGGAGAAATTCCTCAAAGTACAAAATGCAGCGCAACTTAAGTGCAGAGCCAGGCTGACTAGAAGCAGAGAAAAAAATCAAACTGCAGTTCTTTGGATTTGTTGATAAAAGTCAATTAAAAGTGTATTTCAGGTCAATCTAATATATATAAACTGCCAGGATGAGATAAAATAGATCATAGGATGTTGTGGGTCTCAATTAATCAGATCAGGACACATATATGAAAGTGTCACATTTATGCTAGTTAGTACATTATTCATGAGAAGTTATGGAGCAGTCGATGCTCTGACTGGGAGGATTTGCGGAGAGGTAAATAAATGCCGTGTCAGTAGTCTTCCAGCGGAAGCTGGATAATCAATCGTTAATTTACCAAACCAAGGGAAGAGGACAGTATGCTGAAATCAAAATGAAATTATTTTTATTGTGTTTTGTTGTTTTCATTATATAAAACAAAACACAGACACACAGGCACACACACAAAATCCCTGAGGAATTTCATGAGACTGGAAATGACACTTTTTGCTTCCTCTTTGGTTCCACAAACTCTCCAAGTGTCGCTGCTTCTTTTTGTTTTACAAATGTAAATGTTTACAGCTGTTATTCTGAACCAAAGGTAGGATTGTTTCATTTTGAAAATGTCACGAGTCAACAGTCTGACTGTTCAGGCAGATGATTCTCTATGCAAGGGTCTAAGAAAAAATGTTTGGAGACTTCAAAAAAATCCCATTCTTTCTGGCTGAAAAGATTTGCCAGGCACAACACAATTTTTTACTCATTTCCATCCTTCCTGAACTCTTCCTTCTTTGCAAATCTGTTATTAGCAACAAATATACACGTACGTGTATATATATATGCTTGTGTGTACATGTGTATATAATTGTTCAGCTCCACTGGCAATTAGCCCTCCGTAACTTACACCCGACAGCTGGCAATTGTGAGCGACTATGGGAGGAAGACAAAGGATAAAATTGCTATTAGAAAAAAAGCAATGTGAATTTATAGAGAATAAATAACACGATCAATCCAGGTATGTTTTAGGAAATTGCAGCGGATTATGACAGAGAAAACATGCTGAGAACCCTGGTAACAACCAGCAAGTCTCGGTGAGCTGTACCATGACAATATGGACGGCAGAGCCTAGTGGAATGAAGATGGGAGGATGAACCAAGACTGAAAAACCCTTTTGTACAGGTTGAAATCACCTTTTTCAATATTTATGGAGGGGGCAAGAGAAGGAAGATGAATAAATAAGTAATTTCTTTCACTGGAAAGACATAAACTTCAGTCATTTTTTTCACTGGTACATGGAAAGAAAGTTTGCATTTGCATTTGGTTTTCAATAAACAAAAGATGTCTAAAATACCTGAAGATAGAAAATAATTATTTGTGCACATTTTCTGCTGTTCTCTCCTGCTGACTTGGTGGCTGGAGGAGATATTGCTCTGACTTTATTTCCTCCCTCACTTTAACTCTGCAACTTTTCAAAACACCAAAAAAAGGTGTCTCATTCTATATCGCTCAGAAAGGAACTGGTTTTCCGCTCTTGGAAATCTCCTGCTCAATTGTTTTGCCACTTTCAATCAGTTATAATGCTTTAAGGTATCTTTGTCACCCTTGCTCTTTATACCATACACCAATATTAAGTTTATACAATGATCTCTGTCCCTGCCCTCTGATATACGTGCCGTATATCCCTGTCTCAGACTCTTTAAATACAGCATCTCCATTTGGTTACTTTGCTTGTTGAATATCTGTCAAATAATTCTCCAATAATTTACAGTTTTCCACACTGAGCCTCAGTTTTCTTTCTCCTGTATTTGTATCCTCTTATAATTCCCTCTTTTTCATTATCTATCATTATTACGATTCTCTGACTGTCAGCTGGGTGCCAAGGCTGATTTCATGGACGTGCTATTTGCCCCTCTCCCACGGCAGCTTATCGTAATAGCTGCCTGGCCTAGCATTACCGACGCAGCGCACGCTAAAGACAATCTCTCAATGACCCAATGTTGTTTCTGATCACATCCTCAAATCAACACGTTGATACCCCTGCAGGCAATAGTGCCGGTCCCTTCCTCCTTTACAGACACTGTCCCACTGAAAGCCATGGAAATGCTTGTTGACTCACCGAGAGTGGAATATTCATACCTTGTGGGTAAGATTTCCAGAGTCAGGTTGTCTTTTCTATTCGCCTACCATCCAGTTGGCTTTTGACAACGCCTAGAGTTGGGTCTGACAAGAAGGCGTATGTTAGCACCAGTGGGTGCTTTCACCAGCTGTGACAGTCTCTTTCCTCTCCACCTGCATTGCCACACAGGTTAACGTGAGGGAAGTCGATGTACAAAGAGGAAATGTGCGTCTTCACCGGCGAGAGGAGAAGCTATTGGTTGGCAATATTATGCGGTGAGGAAATAGAAGTAGTGAAGGGATCCCTCACCAAACAACCCAAGTAGTGGCACAAAAAGGAAGGGCTGCAGTAACTTTAGCTTTCTTTGAGTTTCACGTGACCAGTGCTTTACTCTCATTAATTAATGGACATACGTCAGAAATGTTAGAATATAAAAGCCACTCTAGGGATTACAGACTAGGAAACCTTTTTTTTTTCAAATTTTTTTTCCAAATTAACACCTCCCACAGTCCATTTTGACTTGAGGCTGTCAAGAACATCTCTTCCTTAGTGCAAGACCAGTCCATGGTCTACATCCCCCCGTGCTTTTTTCAGCCTCACTGGCGTTGCCTCTGGTAACTGGGATCTCTACCAGGCTGGGGTGTCTATGACCTTGTGAGCCATATCGCTGCAGCATTTTTATCTGAGAGTCTTTTTCTGTGACTGTGTAGCCTGACCTTTTTCATAGCACATGTTGTGGGTCATCCAGAACCGAATTTCTGCTTACAGAAACGAAGGTGCTCCAGAGGATTCTATTTGCATAAGCATTTGTGATGGTAACTGCTCAGCAGACCTGGGTTCCCGTGAGACGGACTACCTTTGCAAGCCGGATGCCTGCTTTCTTCTGGTAGCCCTATCAGAAGGCTTTTTTCGTCAGCATTTGCCTTACACAAGTGTACACACCCGCTGCTCCGTTTAAAGATAGGAAAAGCCAGTGCTTGGTGATTCCAGTGGAGAGACTTTTCCATCCAACTTGTGTCGGGAAAAACATTTCAGGAAAATAAAAACACAACAAATCAAGGTCACCGGAGCACTCACCAATTCAAACTGCTCAGTGGCCTGGATTTATCATTTTTTTCTTTTCCAATTAACTTCACCTTCCCTAAGTGGGGATTTCACACCCCTCGTGTTAAGTAAATTGGTGTCTGGATTTTTATGCGCTTTGGCAGGAAAAAGTAGTCAGTGAACCACAAAAAATCCAGAATTTTTGGATGGGGGCGCCCAGGATTTCAGCCTCACATCTGAACCAAAGGAATGATTGTGAGAAGTCCTTTGATGAGTAAAGACAATCGTTTTGATGCAATTTATAATTAAATATTGTTGTGTATCTCCGTTCTTCCAGAACCTCCTCCTGCCACTGGAGTTTCATTTGGGTTATTTATGCATCGGTGATGTATTCTGAATGCCTCACTAACATTGACGGATATTACACTTGATGTTTTTCCTTATGTCCCTTTGGTGGTGCAAATGTGAGAAAGGGCAATGAACTTTCGATGACTCTTTTGTATAACTAAAAAAAAGATTTTTTCATTGGGTTCAAAAGTTCAGCGCGTCAAGAGAAATCATCTTCTTGGCGCCTCTGCGCGGGGGGCGGGAGAATTTTGGGGAGGATTTTATCTTATAGCAAAAGATAATTACTCTGGGATGCAAATTTGGTAATTCTCACCAACACTGGCTTTCAAAATACCATGTTCATAAATTATTTGTTGTGTTTTTATTAACCTCTTTGACCCAATGGAGTGGGTTTGCCATGCTGAGAGTTGCTTACATTGAAGGACAAAAAGCTCTTGGCGCGCCATTCAATGCGGTAATAGCGCCTCAGGGTCCCTTCAGTCTCCGCTTCGCTGAGGTTGGTAGAGTCAAAAAAACAAGGTCTTTCACTTGACGGCAGGGGGAATGATGGGAAAGAAACATGGAGAAAGAGCAAAGCAAAAAATCCCAACAATTTCAGCCCTCTCCGCAAGTTCTTGCTGAACTCAGGGCTTGGGCCCTTCCAAACGCAATGTTTCTTCAAAGCACGCTCATCTGGAGTCATTTGAAAGGCAATTAAGTCTAAAAATAAATGTGTTGGCAAGAAAAGTCCATTCTGGAAAATGGCCATCATTTTGGGTGGCCAAGAAAAACCTAACCAGCTTCTGTGTATGGGGAAAAAAAGCCAAAAAAACCCCGAACACCAACTTCACTGTAGTTAATAAGAACAGCTTTTTATAGTAAATGGCTTCTCTGGACGATGGGCCATGGACTTAAATGGAGCATCAGGTTGCTCAGCCACTGGGCAGAGAACCACTGATGGCCACCTTGACCATCACGCAGCCTTTCCTTAGCACGGTTATGGGGCCTCAGGGGCAGAAAAGTCAAACAAACCTCAGCAGGCTCCCCAACAGAGAATGGCATTTTCTCCATGAATCAGTCCATGTTCAGGTTGTAGCGCTGTGGTTTTGACCAATGGTATCCGTCAGGGGAACATTGTCCCACTGTGGAGAACCTGTTGGACAAAGGAATGTAGAGGTCAGTGGTGCAGAAGTGCTGTTCTCACTCTATCCTGGCTGATCCTGGCTTTCAGGCCCCTGCCACTAACTTTTTATGAGTCCTGACTGAAATGGCTGGCAGCAGGATTGTGTACATGTCAGGAGCATCCTGGAAAGCTCTCGGCAGCAATCCCGTTGTGCTGGGTGCGGAACAGCTCCAAAGCCACTCAGCTTCCCGTTCAAATAAAACATGTGGCTAATGCATCCTTCTGCAGAGTCCCAAAGCCTTGAACTAACTTATAGAGACAACCATCTGCCCTTGCAGCAAGCACCTGGCAGTATCGTCACAGACACGTGCACACACGCTCATGTGTACGTACAGAGACCTGCATGTGTTCATATGTATGTACGTGTATTTTAAAGAGAAGGGTTTAGTGAGATGCACTTGACTAGCCTTCTCCACTTGTTTAGGTCTAGCCATGCACCGTAACATCCCAGAGTCAGTCTGAAGCAGCCCAGATCCCTTGTCTGACAGCACTGGATGCTTTCAGTCTTGTTGAAAAGTCAGTTTTCTGGAGGAAATTGTGGATGCCAGGTTGAATGTCTGCCAAGAGCTTGCTTTCCTTGCAGATAAGGCAAACCATGTCCTGGGCAACATTGTGCCAAGCAGATCAAGGGAAAGTAGTTTCCTCTCTGGTCAGTGCTGGTGAGGTCAAACATGACTTATTGTAGCCAGTTTTGAGGACCCTCTCTCTTGCTTCAAGAGGGATATGGAGAAGGAGGAGAGAGGCCAGCAGATGGTGACAAAAATGGTCAGACCCAGGTTCCAGGTCCACAAGCAGGCAGGAAGAGAGTTGGGATGGGTTATCCAGGTGAAGGGGGACTTGAAGGAGGATCTAATAGCAGCTGCAGCTTCTTGAAGGCAGTTACAAAGAGGATGGAGCCCAAATTCTCAGTGGAGTTATGCAATATAACAAGGGGAAATAGACCAAAATTGCTGATTAGTGATTCAGTTTGGACATCAGCAGGAGCACAGCTCTGTGACAGCTCGTTTAACTGCACTGCACGTGGGGTTTCACACTACCCCTATGACAGCCAAAGACCTTTATTTGATCATAAAAAGCTTCCCTTGACTGCTCATAGATAGGGATGGTAAGACCTAGTGTGACAAAGCATGTCCTTGTCCTACCACTCACTTCTAACTCTTTGACTCCCATTCTGTCGACCGCCTCTTTGTCCCTGAAGACTCAATAATGCCACATTTGTGCCCAATTTACCATTTCATCACATCTTCTCTTTTGCACTCCTCTTTCTAACTACCCAGATGCAATCCTACTCAGATACCCAGACCTGGTGTTTCTCTAACCTTTCTGTCTCTGCAGCCTGTGACCCATTTTTCCAATCAGATCTTCTTTAACGTACTAGCAGTACTCTCCAGACGCAGGGTAAATATGCCTTAGCCACTGCACTAGAAAGAGTGATTTCTATTCAGCTGTCTACAATGTCATCCACGTCTTTCTGTCACAGATGTTCTGGTTGGGAAGTCAACAGCTTCCTTGTGGTAGTCTAACACATTCTCCCCACTGTGAATGTTCTTGTCTGCATATGAATAGACTGTGCGATTGCTTAGCGATAACATTTCCAAATTTCTACAAGAACTTCCGGGTCATAATATATGCAAACAAACCTTCGTTCACTGACAGTATCATTCATTTAGGGACACTAACATCACAGCAACATGAACGTTGTGTGGGCTACATCTCTGTTCCTGTCAGCTCGCAGTCCTGCCTGGAAAGATAAAGAACATCTCTGCAGCCAAGTAGACCCACATCTTCTCCAGTGCAAGAGTGGCTCCCTGCACCCTGCTCGATATTTGTGCTCTTTGTGATGTGCCTTAAACTACCCTCATAATCAGCTCTAGGGTTGCACTTGGTTCTGGCACAGGCTGGACGCTGAAGCATGGGCACGTGTGTGACTGGTCAGAGACCATGTGCTCCTCAGGGGTCTTCATGGCTCCCCCTAATATTAATCTTTTTGCAAGAATGTCCAGTGGACGGTCTGTAGCTGCTGGCATCCAGGTGTTTCAGAATAAAAAAGGTGGTATGTAGGATGTTGCTTCTACGTTTTCTGGTGCTGCACCTCTTGGAGAAGAGCTGGAATATCTGACTTCTACAGTGAGTCTCCCTACCTAAGTTGGTGTTATTCCCTCCTTGACTCCATTAAGAGATAAGGCATGCTGAGACAGACTTCAAGAAAGCTCAAACACATGATGCTAGCAGGATTGTCCTTACCACAATTAGCCACCAAAACTCAGATTGAATGCATGCTTATTAGTTGCTCTGGGACACACGCACCCCATTGGAGTGCTCCACTGGGTTTCACTTGGACAGAAGAATCACTTCTAACTGGGCACAATGCCATGGCACTTCTACAGTGAGAGCCATCCCACCAGCACCCTTCCAGCTGGGACGGCTCCTGTCCACAAATCCTCACACCCACTTCTGGGAGAACCACGTGTCCCTTTGCCATGTAGGAAAAACTTGATCTTCTCCGTCATACCACCAGCCAAAACCACTTGCTTCTTCATCTAGGATTGCATGAACTCCATGGAAAAATTAGATGGGGAAGGAAGAAAACTTTGGATTTCAAGAGACAATATGTCTCTGGGATGCTTTCTGTTAAGGCTGAGAGAGACATTTCATGAGTGTTTCAACAAGTGGTATGTGGAGACAGTTGTCTGCTTGGATCCCTGGCACATTTGGAAAAGTTTTTCCTGGAAAATAGGTTGAGCTGCTGACGGCAATGCACTGGTTCAGCAAAGCGGCAGATTGCCTCTGTTTGGAAAGTGGGAAAGTCACTCCCAACACTTACGGAGACATTTGCAAAACGATCGTGCTCGTCTTTATAAACTGAACTTTGAAGTGTTTTTGGCTAGAATATGACTCAGTTGCATGGGATGTGAGTGCCAGTGAAGGAGATGAAGTTTACATTTTCAGGAGGGTGACTGTGGCAAGTGACTGTTTGGGCCAAAAGAAAAAAAAAATTTTGTGAACTGTCTTTGCTATTTCCAGCATAGAAGTTCAGCAGTTTTAGAGCAATCTTTGTTGCTTGTTGTTCAGGGGCCAGCTCTGTCTCTGGTCATTTTTTTTTCTTCTTGGTTAGTGCTCCGTGACTGATGAGGATCTCAGTAAAACACAAATTGATTTGCTTGGCTTTCATGGTCACCTCTGGACTGTAATTACTCAGGCAGGAAAAATTAATTAGTCCAGTGTGGGCCGACTGCTGCTCTCTAAGCACTGTTGAATCTTAATTGGAGAGCTCCAGAGAAAGGTGCTGATTCACACCACGGCACGATGGGGTGGGGACTTTTCCAGGGACAGAGGATGGAAGGGTGAAGGGGGTTGAAGGTCAAGATGAGATATGTTGTGTGTTCCAACACTAGCAGCTGTACCTTCTTTTCTCTCCTTAGCTGTGATAATGAGCCCATTAAAACCTGTTTGCCTCTTTCAAACAACAACTAAAATAGAAAAGACTATGCACTTAGTCATACGAGGATCTACACAGATCTTTTTAGGGTATGCAATGTTCACCAGGAAAAAAAACTCAGAGGCAGTTGTTCTCTAAGACACCCACTAGTGATTATTCTCTTGTTGCTTTCCATGATGCCATTTGCAATAATGGTACAGCACTGGCATTTCACACTGCTGTGTTTGGGACCGTGGAGATACGAGCTGCAGGGACAGGCCTCTTTGGCAGAGAAATTTCTAATGGTTAGAGACAAGCTCATGACAATGTGAATGGCTTTGCTGAGAAGACATGCCTCCGCTGTTGCTGCATTTGCTGAATTATTTTCATTTTGGCATCCATCTGTTCCCCTGCGTTCCTCCATTTATATTATTATTTGGTGCAAACTGCATGCAACAAGTTTGCTTTTAGTTGTGCAATGAAAGAAATACCGAACATACCAGTTGTTGAGGATCAAACAGGGGAACATTACTCAGCCCTCACTCGAAAATTGGTGTGGGTGATTGCCTGAGAAAAAGATGAGGAAATGAAATTCAGCAGAGAATATTTTTCAGACGGTTCCCAGTGATTATTGCAGCTTGGCTGTGGGTTTCCTTCACTTCCCGGGTGTTCCTACCCAACAGCAAGTATCGGCACAGCGAGAGCCGAACAGGATTTTCTCATAGCAGATCAGCCCTGCTCACAGATTTGCTAATTAAATGGAGTCTAGTTAGCAAAAACGCTTTTACTGAGCTCAAAATATTTTCATTTTGGGTTTTTGTTTTGGTTTTTTAAGGGTCTGAGGCTTGATACTTACACTAAATCTACAGTGAAGATGTGGTGCGCTCCTGCCTGGGTTCATGATGGTTGCACAGAGCCTGGGATGTTGCTCATTAGGGAAGCAGACACCTGCATCACCTTTACTGTTGCTATTCTCTCCAAAATCTATTGTCTCAGAAGACAGTTTTATTGAGAAAAGATAGAAACCCTGTTTTTCTGGCCAGCTCCACATCTAATATATTTCTTCCAAGTTGACTTCTAATGTTGAAATAGGTAATGCGTCTCGTGTCCTCTCTACATTACAGTAATTGCCAGGTAGAAGGAGGGGGTTAGTCATGGTTAGTCATTCCCAACATTTCTGAACTACAAATCTTATCATTTTGACCTGAAGACCAAATCTACCTTCGGATGCCCATTTTAATAATTGCAGTTCAAAACTCTCACCAAAGCCTCACATCTTGCAAATGAGGTTTCTTGCTGCTGCTATTTTCATCTAACAAATCTCACCATATCTTCTTCCTCTGTCCACTCCATTTGAGGGTGGCCACTCATAAGGACAAAAGCTTAAAATTCGCATAATCCTGACAATATGGAGAAATGGACTGAAGAAATTCAGTACAGTTTGATACACACCAATGCAACATGCTGTTCCTTCCAGGTAAGAATAAATATTCCAGCAAGTGTTGGGCAGGAAAAGTCTAGCTTGGCAATAATACTGTAGAAGAGGACTTTGGAGACAATTATGGGTGACAAGGTGAGCAGGCATAACACATTGCTGTTGAAAGAGAAAATAGGGGGGAAAAGGCATATTTATATATATATTTGCCATTCTTTAAGCATGTGAAGTAATCATTTTGCTGTACTCAAAATGGGCAGGGTAACAGTGGGAGTACTATTGCCAGTTTAGAGAACTACATTTTGAGAAAGAGGTAGACCAATTGGTTAGAGATCTCTGAGGGAAAAAATGGATTTGAGAGGTTTGTCCGGAGGAAGAGCTGATTTAGGGGACATATGAAAAAGTTGAGGGAGTAGCCTTGCTTCCATATCCATTACAAATAGGCTAGAAACTACTGGGTTTAGTTTGCATGACAAGATTCAGGTCAGAGTCACCAGGGAGATTGTAGAATATTTTGAACTACAGATTAGACGAATTTTTATCAGGCATGACAAATGTGTGATTCCTCATGTGTAGACATGGAGCAATGGACGAGGGAACCCCACAAATTCCTTTCCTATGATTCTGGGACTGATTGCTACCCTGTAGGCTGAAACGAGGAAGCCCGGGGCTGGCTTTGAGCTTGGTGGTTCATATGGATTTGTTAGGTTGGCATTGCCTTTTGCCAATGGCTTTCAGCTTCATTCCTGACCAAAGTTTTGTCAGTCCTACAGGACAATTTTCCAGGCAAGTTGGAGCTACTTGGGCATCACCCACGTAATAAAACTGTTCTCTTGTGAAGGTGGATTCATCCATATTTCATCTGACAGAGATGTGCCCCTTTTCTATCTTACAATTATGCGTTTGGGTCACCATATTGACCTCAGTTCTGCACCAGCTCCATTGTTAGAGTAAGTGTCTGAAATTTTTATATGAAAAGGGCTTTTCATTCAAAATCATTTGTACAAAATGAAACTTTCTTGAAAAAAAAATTCATTATCATTTAAACACTCTGCTTTTCACAAACTTACTGGTATCTAAAATTGATACTTTAATCAAAGCATTACTAAACATCTATCAAACTAATTTAAATAATTACTGTTTTGCTGTCTTTACAGTAGACACAATTTTCCGAAAGCAAATGCAAATGAGCAGAGTGAATATTTCAAAAATGGTTTTATTAGCTTTAGAAGAAACCTTCCTTAGAATCTGATAGATTGTGTAGAACAAGGAACATATGTTGGATCCAGTTAATAGGAAGCATTTCATAATCTTGGTACTTCAAAAAATAATTTTCCCATTTTTACCAGTTTACCCCTTTGTAAAGCATTTTTTAGGTTAAAAACTTGATAATGACTTAACCACGTTGTACCTCTTTCCAGTAGATAAAATGCCTCTCTATTATTGCGAGCATTTTCACTTAAACATTTGCTCCTGCTTCGTGACACCAAATGTAACTGAAGACGGGAATGCATTTTCTCCAGGCCTATGGGTCAAGCATAACAGGTCCAGTAGTACTTTTATTGGGATGGTGGGTTTTTAAAGCTTCAGAAAATGCTACAGTAACAATACCAATATTTTTTATACCAGCTCTGTCAGGAGCTTCACCAATAGCTCTGCTTCCCTGGCTGAAACTTTGCATCATGTGTATCGCAGATGACTACTTAGCCACCTGTCTCTTCTATATAAAAAAGCCACTAATTGTTCCACACAATGCAGATGGGGCAGAAGGATGCAGATGGATGGGGCAACCAAACCATCTATACTCCCCAAGACACAGTGATTTCAGGTTTACTGCCAGGTTCCCTAAAAGAGGAACTTACAAAGATGTTTTAGCCACAGTAATGAAGATTATGGTGCAAGAATATCCATGTACTCGATTGACGGGGTGATATTATTCTGGTCTTGTTCCCCAGACCACCTGCAGGTTCTGGGAGAGTTAGGCACTTCTCTGTGACTCTAGACCCCAACGTGTTTGCCACTGTTATGGCTTGTCCCCTGCTTGCCTGTGTGGGATATGATGAGTTGGCCACTGGTTTTTAGGTGAATGCTGACTTGATACCCATGGGGCGCTTTACTCTTGAAATGGAAGGTTTCTACTAATTTCCAGTCCAAACTTGATCATGATCCACCTTCAGCCATCGTTACAGACCTATCTCCCAACTTACCCAGTTCCTGTTTCTCCTTGATATTTGCACAAGGAAATATATTCCTTCTATCACATAACATTTCCTCCTAAAATGATTATGAACACAAGTGGCAGAACTGTGCAACGTGTCTCAAATGAGTGTCAGGGCTGGCCCGTCCAGTGTGTTCATAGTGGAAAAAATGAATAGCCATAATGCATCCTATAAACACTTAAAACTTTTTCCACCCTCCTTATGCTAACAGTTCATGCATTTTTATTTCTTAACTCCTGAACCCCTGTTTTATAGCAAGCACAAAAAAAGGCAGCCTTTGTTGAGAATCTCCAAGGACATGACTCCGCTTTGTGTTATCAAATGTCTCCTCATCTGAACCACTTCAATCAACAGCGTTATCCAATTCTTCTGTCAGGCTTGGTAGTACTTCCCAGTTTTGTGTCACCTGCAAATCGTGAAGCTCATACCTAATTTTTAGTCTTTGGCCACCATGCCCATACGGAACAGATCTAACTTTGAAGTCAGCTCTGCTCTAAGCAGGAGGTTGGATCTCCAGAGGTCCCTTCCAGCCTACATTTCTCCATGAGTCTATGCTTCTGTTGCAGCGGTTTCAGAACTGTCTCTGAGCATCATCACAGGTAACCTCTGCTTTTCTGATAATTACCTCTTCGGTGTGAACAATTGCAAACTCCCTTTATTCACTTTCAGCCCCAGAGCCCAAATCCATGGCTAATTTATCAGAAGCTCACGGAAAGTGAGATGGATTTAGTTCATGTATGTCTCTTGTGTAAGAGAGCAAGAATTGCTGCTAAATTATCCTGAAACAATTTAGCTTTTGTAAACTATCTTGTAATTTATACATTTCTCCCTACTCCCCTGGCTTTATCTATTCTTGTTCCAAAATTTTGATGTCAAACTAACAGGCCTACACTTGTCTGGATCATTCTTCACCCTCTTCTGGACAGAAGTGTTTTATTTGCTACCCTCCCATTATGGGGACTATCCCTGACTTGCATAATTGTTATACATCGTCCCTACTTGATTTGTCATTCTGCGTGCCAATGCTGTTAATGGTCTAGGTAGAAATCAGCTTTTCGTTTTTCACTTGAATCACACTAGATAGTGGCTTCATCTCAGATGATGTCATGTTAATGCCCTTGATATCACATTGTTGCTGCTGTTAACTGCAGGAAATAAGATTTTCAGTCTTAGCAATAAGTAACATTTGATCTATTTTTGCCTCAAGTGTGCAACTGTCCTAATTTTCTCTTTGTTCCCCTTGGTTTCTGTGGCTTAAGTACCATTTACTATTATTAATTTTAATTTCCTATGTGAGCTAGGTTTTCAGTCATTCTTACTTTCCTTTTGCAGTTTGTAACCTCTCAAACATATCTCTTCTCACTGCTTTCCCTTTTGAATTTTGAATTTTAAGTACCTATGCCTTCTCTGCACACAGATCCCAGAGCTGCTTAGTCAGACTCAATAATTCATTTCCTTGGATTTCAGAGTTTGCCTTTCTAAGCTTCCAAACCTTCACTCTAGACCTACTTTTGTCCATTTCGAAATTTAAAGTGAGAAAAGTCAGCTCACGATCACACTTTATTCAAATTTTACTACATTCAAACCCATACAGGAGCTAGGTCTAAAACGATCTTACACTTACTGTTGCGAAGAAATCCATCGCCTAAAATATCTGAGCCAACATAAGCGGTAATTGTCTTTCAAACCATTTTTGAGATGTTAAAGTCTCCCATAATTCCCATTAATACTTACGCGTTTGATAACCCTATGGAGACAAATCACGATTAGGCTGGAGCTGGGGGCACAGAGGAGGCTAGTGAGACTTTCTTTCTCTCTCCAGCCATCCCTCCTGGCAGTGGTTTGCACCAAAACACTTTTGCCCCTGCTATATATATATATTTCATTTCTCTCCCCTCTGCTTCTTGCTAACACCACCTCGTTCCATCCATCCGCACTGGTTTCCAGCATCCCTGAGGTTTCTCAGTACCTGTGTGACTTTCATGCCTCTGTTTTGTCCTTCCACATGCCCTAACAGTTTCGGGTCCTGTACCAGAGCATCTCAAAGTTTGCTTGACAGTTCAGTCTTTCTCACGTTGTCACCGAGTGCCAGGTCTCTGTCACTTTTAATAGACATTGGGTATTGTGTTAGCTTCTTGGCATTGTCTCTTGTGCTGGTAGGCCAATATCTTCTCAGGCCATACAGGTGGTCATTGTCTGAAGTGATGAGGCCTCATCCTGCCCATTTACCTTTCTGGAAAGCAGCCATCCTCTCTGAAAGGCAGTTTGCATATCCTAAACCCCAATTGTCTGGCTTTATAACATAATACAAAATTAGAGAGTTTTTATCTTTTCTGACTCTTCTTGCTTGGAACAAGGGAGGATTTTCCCCAGCTTTCTACAAAAGCTCTGAAGTCTTCTGCGATTTTTGCAATTTCATGGTATGCTACATTTTTGCTTCCAGTGTGGGGTAGAAGTCATTATGAATAGTGTCAAAAAACCAGAAATACGACAATGAAAATGATATTTTGATGTACAATGGATATAAAAAATGTTCACCTTTTCCAGTCACCACTAGGAAAAAAAGATCTAAGCCCTAAAATGTCAGAATTGTGGCCAAAGAATTCAGAGAAACACCATTTTTTCAAAGCTGGGATGTTCTCCATTCACCCAGCTGGGTGGGCAGAGCACTGGAGACCTGGATGGCTTCAACTCATGGCTCATACCCTAAAAAATCTACAGGAAACTCTTCTTATCTCTGTGCTTCTGTTTCTCCTCCCACTCTCTGTCTCATCCATTTATATTACTCTCTCTCAAACTGTTTCTGATATGTGTCCACGCAGCATAGAGCACAACGTGGTTCCAGGCTCCAGCGGGACCCCCAGGCATTGCCATCCTACAAATAAATAACAATGATAGTGAGTATAATTACAATAGTCAAACTACTCCAGCTCTGCATCATTATCCATGCCCCGCGAAAAATAACCTTTTAATCAGTCTGATATGTCAACTGTGGCTTCCTTCACTGTCACTGGCAATCTAGCAAAATCCCTCCTTCATGTTTCGTGATTAGAAACACGACGGCAGACATCCGTTGCCCTGTGCAGAAAGTACTGAGACCTTTTATCTTTTCACAGGGTGTAGCCCCATGATGCCACGTAGTTAGCTGCTATCCAAGCATCATGAGACACAGCGCGTATGTCTCCTAGGTCTATCCCACGAGAGCAGAACGTTCACCATACATGAGAAGAGCAGGGGCTAATGCAGTGGCAAAGCAAGACGCTCAATGTCAAAGCTGTGTCTGGATCAACAATAAGGTCAGATCACAAACTGCCCAATACAAGGAGAAGATGAAAATCTACCACCTGTAGGAGGCTGCGTTCCCCGATTTTTGGTTTCCAGATTGCTCTGGTCTTTGGGTTTCCTCTCAATTTAAGCTTATTTTGGAATGTCTTTGGTTCTGCAATTGTATTACTTCTCCTGAGGGCTTCTCAGTAAGTTGCTAGTCTGTCCTCTTTATCATCTAATATTGTGATGTACCTGGTATCAGTTTTGCTGTGTGCCAGGCTGAACTCCCCCACGAATTTCAGATGTGAGACTTGAAGGAAAACACCGTTGCAAAGGGGCGGGAACAGGAGGTACTTCATGCAGTCACATAATCTTCTGTTTTCTCAAAACCTATGTCGTTTCAGCCCACCAGGACCAACAGGGAAGCAAACTCTGGCCAGGCACCAGCACAGTGGCTCAACAAAGCTGTGGGATCTCCATCACTGGGGGTGTTCAAAACTTGACTGAACAAGTCCCTGAGCAATGTGGTGGGTCTTTAAAGACAGACCTGCTTGGAGTATGGGGGTGATCAAGAGATCTTCAGAGGTCCTTTCCAACCTTAAATTTTTCTGTTGTTATATAAAATCATCTGCAATAGATTGACCCTTTTGCATTATTCCTATCTCAGCAAATAACTGTGACACCTGGGTAATAGTTATTGCAGTGCTGACAAACTTCATGAAGAAGGCAGGGGCCCCCGTATTTACACCATTTAAAGTTTCTACTAAAGCATTTCTCATACATGCTTCTTTTTTTTTTCAAGAATTCAGTAAGTTGGACAATACGTCTCTGAATGGGACACATGAAATAAATCAGTCACATTAGGCTTTCATCGTTTGCCATAAAAGATGCTGTACTTCAACATCTCCCCATCCCTAGTGAAGGTAAAAGGAAACACTCGTGTACAAGCTCCTCAGTGAATCCTGCTTTTCTTTAGGAGTGTCTAAAGTGCAGGTAGTTACAAATGTCTCCTTTCCTCTTTTCCCAATATTCTGAATATTCTGTTAGCTTAAGTGAATCGCATGAAATCGCAATGCTGAGGACATTTTTGTGTGTGTGTCTTTCAGCTTTTTTAAAGCATGAAATCATGGACAGTCCTCATTCCCCAGAGATACATGAAACGTGGTCAAGTTGCTAAGTCATTCTCTGATGACATGGACTTTGTAATTGCCTACTTGTGCTGTTTCCCTGTAGGAACCTTTGCCATGCTGAGCACAAGGTGAGTGATACTCCTTGTTCTTATAATTTTTTTCATATAGAATCTGGGAGTTTTTTGTGTTTAAGAGCAGTTTCTTTGGCTATTTATGGAGGAGGACCAAGAAAATCCATCTGAAAGTTACGGACAGTTCAGAGTCCTGTCACAAGAGACAGCTGAAAGTCTGGTATTTCCTATATTTTAAATGTACGGTGTGCATTGACAATGTAATTAACATAGTTTTTAATATTTAATTAAACACTATAAAAAACAACACTGGCTCCCTGAGAAAACCCTTTTCTTACCTCTGCTACTCTAGGGAAAAAACTTCCATTATGTTTCTTTCTTTTGTATCTTTTAATGAAATCAGTTATTAATCCAATGAATCATTTTTCTTTATCCTATATCTATTTATTTTCCTTAACAGTCTTTTATGAGGAACTTATAAAAAGTGTTTCAAAAATCCGAGTAAATTACATGCACTTAGGTCACCTTGCTCTCCGATTTTATTAACTTTTTCAGGTTAACAAGGCATACTTTTCCCTTCAGAAGCTGTGATGGTTTGACCCAATCAAGCTACACTGCATTTATCTAAATGCTGTATTATTTGATTCTTAATTAGACTGTTTCTCTGGGACTAGTGTTCCTGACACCAATGGCCAACTTTCTAATCTTCTTGGTAATTGCTGTTAGTACGGTTATAAGGGCTGATGCAAAGTCCACTGAAGACATTGGAAAAACAGCCTCAGGATCTCCTTTAAAACCTGTGCAGAAATATCTTTTGGCCCTGGTTAGCTAACTCCTCTAACAGCTCCGCAGCTTTGTTTTTAATGATTTCAATTTCTTTCAAGGTCATAATCTTCCTTTCTGAGAGGGGACGGGGGGGAAAGGCAACACAAAGCCCCCCCCCCTCCAACCTAAAAAACCCAGGCTCCTGCTTGCAAAGTACAATTACTTTTTGTATTATTCTTCCTGTAGATAGGGTGACTGTCTTTTATGTGTTCTTCTCCCCCTCCTTATCTCCAGCCGCAGCTTTTGTTAGCAGACGTCTCTTCCTAGTCATACTTTTCAAAAGCTTGTGGGACTAAATTACCCCCCAAAAATGGTAGACCAAACCCACTGCACACCCAACTCATCAGTGGACGGGATGTGGCTTTCTGGGCACAGTTTTCCCATCTGGAAGGCTTGCGATCCTGTGCATTTGCTGGCTTCTGTAATTTATGGTGCCTCCTCTACTTAAGAAAGGAGACTGGAATAATATGTGAAGCACGCAGACCTGACGTGAACCAAACGATATTTTTCCCTTTGCATTCAAATACTTTCACACTTATAGCTGTGTATAAACAGTCTGCAAACATGAAAAAAGTAGCTTAAGGTATTATTTGCGTAACTTGCGGTCTGTGGAGCTGTGCAGGACCTAGCACAACAGCCAGTACGTTCAGCTAAAACAATTTCTAACCCACACCTTTTGGTTGCAAGTTCCAGTTTCTGGCTCAGTTTCATGTATACCACTTTCCAAGCAGGATTTCCTGGCCAGAGGTGTCTGGCTACGACAGGCTGCTTTGCTAGATCAGAGGCTCACCTCTCCTTCTGCCAGGCATGGACCTTGGTCTTCCTCTCATAATCTCTTGTAAGGAAAATTGCAGAGGGATATGTGGTAGCAGTCGGAGGTGGAAAAGGGTAAGGGGTGTATTGCCTTTGTATCAGATTATGGGTACAACATCACCCAAGAGCTCAGCCAGGTCCACCGAGGAAGGGGAGCTATGCAGGAGAGAGGAGCAGGACAAGGAGGGGAATGCAGGACATTAGGGGCCAAGACAGCCAGTGGCCTTAGAGCATAAAAAATATCTTTCACTAGGGGAACATGGTGGATTGGAGCTCTAGGAACTACAAGGATGTCTTCTACATTTTGCATAAAGTGATGCAAATGGCTTCTCTGGCTTTGGGCTGTGGCTTTTCGTGTTCTGCAGTGGGCTCCAAAGCAGATTCCTCTGCTGGGCAGAGAAAGGAGATGTGCTCCAGAAACACAGTATGGACAAGGGGGTTGTACAGCAGTCCCCCACCTCATTCTTTCGTCAGCTGGAAGCATTCATTCTTCTCAATTTGAATTAGTTTTGGGGAGTAGGAAGAACACCCTTGCTGGACCTGTGCTTTCTCCTAGACCCTATCGTACCACATCATGACGCTTGTCCTTTGCTTTACGTTCTTCAACCTTTGGATATTTCTCAGTCTGGTGAGTGTTTTCTTTCTTCCTCTCTTCTCTCTTCGTGTCCAGCACTGATTTTATTGCTCCTTGCGCGCATCCAGGACTGAGCAGCTTTCTCTGTTCCCTCTGCTTCTTCCCCGTGTCTTGCCTCCCCCCCCGCGGCTGGACAGCCTTGCCTTGATCAG
The DNA here is from genome assembly GCF_000690835.1 of Fulmarus glacialis. NCBI lineage: Eukaryota > Metazoa > Chordata > Aves > Procellariiformes > Procellariidae > Fulmarus > Fulmarus glacialis. The sequence continues at coordinate 4,470 of NW_009199064.1, read as the reverse complement.
TGAAGTGGCAACATGTCACACTGTAAACTGCTGAGATTCCCGCCTGGCCAGAATAGCTATGGAGCACAGCTGCAGACCAACGGGGGACCACCAATCGCTCACATTTCTAAACTGCTTGTCGCAGTTCTTCAGTATGTAGGCTGTGATGCTGCCAAGAGCAATCTCATCTCTTAGGCACCCTTCCATTTCTTCTCTTCCCAGAGCCTCAAGGTACCCTAGTCAAACCACCCCCCTTCATCTTGCCCCATCTGTCTGTCCCACATTCTTCTTTCCTCGGGGCCCATCTTTTCTTTTCACAGCAGTAGCTCCTGCTGCTTGACTCCCCACCTCCCGGTTGACTAGGACTGAACTATTGGAACAGGAAAAGCTGTAAATAACAGCAGGAGAGGCAGGATACCTAACAATCTCTGAAAAGCAGACATTTAAGAGAACAGAAAGTTGATAAAGGGAGTTAAGATCAGCAGAGAAAAATCCACAGTTGCAATCAATAAAATTAAGAAGTTTTTCAAGTACGTTAGAAACCAAAATTCTAGTAATGACACAGATCCAGTATGAGATGCGTATTGCTTCACTGAGAAATAATGAAGCAAGAAGTAGGTGTGCATGTGTGTATGTTTTGTTGCATGTTTGGGAAAAACAGGTTAATGAACACTGTATGGTATACAAGATTACTTTTTTGTTGGTAAAGAGAATTGTGTGTATCTGATAGAGAGTTTTTAACAAACTGATTTTGAATGAATAGCCTACGTGGTAGAAAAAGTTACAGCATGTGATATTGCTAAAATCTAAATAACATTAGATTTAAACTCAGTTGACATTTCAAAGTCTAATTCTCCAATGAAGTATGTGTAAGGGATTCTGCTGGACATACGCGTGGCTCAGATCTAGGACCAGACATCTGAAGCCAAGTCTGACATTACAGCTGAGACCTGCTGTGGGTGAAACATAGGTTGGAGTGGTAATGATATAATGATGAGCAGACGCTAGCAGAAAGAAGTATATAACATTTGGCAAAGGAAGTCTCATAAAAACATTTTTTGGTGTAGGCAGACTTACACATCTGGTAACAAAGAGTGGACACTGGTGGGTTGGTCCCAGCTAGCAGCCAAACTCCTACCCAGCTGCTCACTCACTCCTCCCCTCACCAGGATGGGAGACAGATTTGGAAGATCAGGAATGAGAAAACTCATGGGTTGAGATAAAGACAGAAGATCACTTACCAAATATCCAAATACCACTGACCTTTCCCACAGTGGCCACCCCTGCATGCCCCCGTGCTACCAAAATGTTGCCACAAATACCCAGTACAGACACCTATTAAAAGAGATTATGTCTTTAGAAACAGTGATTTGGGATTGGAGTGAGAAAAAAAAGTTCCTTTGTGTGATTCTGCAACGCTGTTTTATGGGCACAGAGAAACATAAAGGATGCTCTTGGATTCATTGTGTTTAGCCCAATTCAGAAATTTTCCCAAGTCTGGTCTAAAATTGTTTAGATTTTCTAGTACTAGAACCGTCCATCAACGCAGAAGAGTCTTCTCCACTATTATTAATGTTCAACTCCCTTCTTACTCCGTACTCCTCCCTCATCATGACAATGTTCTTCCGGCTAAATTCACGATGGCTAAATTCTTCCAGCTAAATTCACGATGGACTCTAGCTCTGTGGTGTGCAGCACTACCAAACATGAGGAGTAACAGCCCAATTCCAGGAATGGAATTTGTAATGCTGAATTTGGGGGATCTGCATACACTAGAGTGAATATTGAAAAAACAGGATCAGAGACTAGGATTTGTGACGATGATGCTGAGCACAGGAATGTCCGCGGCCCTACATTGGGGATGACAATGACACAGGTTGTGTGGAGTTTCTTCCTCATGAGTTCATGTGTCTATCCAACAGCAGCACTTAGGCAACTTGTGAAATTGGGATTTGGAGCATGAAACTTATTCCTATGTTTAGACACTTAGACCTCTGTCTTCTTATAAAACACTTTTGGCTGTGTCGTATCCTGCAATCAGAGCACCTGCCCAAGAAACAAAGGGCTACATCCTACATCCCAGCTGAAATCTGTAGGTATAACTGCAATTATTTGGGGAAGAGAGAACAGAAGTACCTCCCCCCCACCACCCTCACTCTCTGTGTCTATTCTGAAACTGGAAAAGGAGCATAAAACCCAGAGGTGTGTAGAACAAGCCGGTAGGAAGTCTCTTGCGTGGCACCTGCTGGAAAAACTGTGCCTTGAGGTTCTGCTCTGACTGCTTAGGCATTTTACATTTGACATTTATTGGAAAAAAAGTAAGTCCAAAGAGCAGGGACTAGACAGCATACCTCTGGGATGATCTTGGCTCAGTTCTATGCCGTAGGGTGACAGCAAGACATGTTCTGCATAGTCCAGACCCATGCCCAGAAGCACCAACTTCCCAGTTTAGGCCTAGGGAAGCTGGGATTTGAACATATGCCATAAGATCTCCATGTATGTCTCTGGCGTGTGACTGCTCGCTTGTTGAGTGCTGGGCTGCTGCTGAAGTACAGAGTGACCCTAGATCACCGGCTGTGTCCAACAAGTGCTGTGAACAATACCAGGGTGTGGGCTTCAGGGAACTCAACACCTGATCCCTCCAGGAGAGAAGGAGAAACATGAACATCATACGTACATTAAGGTATCACCTTCTGCTAACAGAAAGAAATGCCACTGCTCAGCTATCTTTAGTAAGGCTTATCCTAAAGGTTAATCTTGAGCTAGGTCATGACATGAATTTAAAATACAATGTTGTGGTTTGGACCCATGTGTTGGCTTTTGAACTTCCCTACCTCTCCCCATACCACATGGAATAACAGTGGAGAATGCCAACTTTCAGGTGCAATGAGGCAATATTCTCTTCTCTGCAGAAAGTATGTTGCCACCTCTGCCCAGAAATAAGCACCATCGCAGTCAGCAGCACCATTCCTTACTCCCTCAGGGAAGGCTTTTCCTTGATTTTTCCCATCAGACTTAGACACTGTCCACAAAACCAGGAAAGAGAAGCCATCCAAAGCCCTGCTCAGGCAGCAGTGGTGCAGACTGTGGGAAGCTTGGGTTCATATCCATCTTCTACCTGAGCCTCTGAACCTATATCCCCCCATAGGTTGTCCGCTACCAGATGGCAGCTACCAGGCTGTCTGCTACCAGGGGGAGAGAGCACGTTTCTCTTGCTCTTTCCATTTACTGTTGGCATACAATGCTGTGTAGGCATAAAGCCTCAATCAGTGAGATACAGGGTTCTTCTCACATTGCCACCATGCCCTAAGGGGAACAGCTTCAGTCATGAGTAGTCCACAGTGTTAAAGCTTTGTGGGTCAAGTCCCTTCAGACAGGTGAGGGATTTGCTCCATCACCACTGTAAACTGGTGCTCTACTAAGCTAAGTGAATGAACAAGAGTGAAACCCTCTGCTAGCTGACTTAACAAATCTGGTCTGAAAACAGTGCTGAGGCAAAATGATTGCACAGTTTTGCCTTGGATACACAGAGAGTTAGGGGGAAATTGCCATCTTTTTAATCTGTCGTTAATAAACAGATTTTTAAAAAAATGTGTTTTGCTCAAACTTGCTTCCACTGAGTGCATGGGAGGAAGATAATTGAGGCTGGGCAGGATTGCTTGAATCCTGTGGGTAGGTGAGGTCCTACGGGGCTGGAGGCATTTCCCTTTGGAAATGAAGGCCAACCCTGAGCCTACTCTGTACTTGCAGAAGGATCACGAGTGCCAGAAGCACAGAGGACCTTGTCATTCCTATAGAAGATCTCCCTGTGCGACACTTCTACCGTCTTTATCCAAACCTGGTGCATCTATGTATGCTGCTCTGCTCCAGCCATGGCCAGGCTCTGGCTGGAATGTGGACCTCTCCATGATATCTGGGGCCAGGTTAAATGGACTAGGTCCTCGCCATCTGCAGGGTCCTTCAGTGGGACCTTGCATCATATAAAGACAGAATATCCCATGGTGGAAGGACAAAGTCCATGGGAATTATTAGAAGTCCACGTCCTCCATCGCTCTGATCCCTGAGATTTGGGCACCATTCACAAAATGAGCATAAGGGGTCTGTCTCTGCCCCAATACGAAGGAAATCACTGCCCCTTAAAATCAGATCGTTATGCTTTGGTGACTTCATCACAGGTTTTGTACTCTTTTGAATGCATCGAAAGGGAAAGGCTAGCTGCTGCTGCGACCGGCCCCAGGCACAGCGTGATTTGGTGGCAGAGCTCTGGTTGCAGCTCGGGACATCACTTGCGTTTATGTGTGAGAATCCCCCTCCCCTGCCAAAGCACAAAACATCAGGCCACGCGCTTTCTAGCCCCCCAGCTGCCATGTGCACCCAGAGGGAACCAAACCCCAGGAACAGCAACAGCCCAGCCCCGTGTGTCCCTCCCGGCTGCAAGCACACCCGCAAGCGCAACCGTGCCCCCACGCAGGAGATCTGCGCCCGCTCCCC
>NW_009199063.1:22709-24600 GCF_000690835.1 Fulmarus glacialis | reverse complement strand
GGAGAGAGAGACACCCCGCCCCGAGAGATGGAGGCAAGGATAAATAACAATAAACAATGCTTACCTGCTTCTAATTTGGGGTTTACCCATTTGTAGTTATCTGACTTGGAACACCAAATAAGTTCCTTTGCCCGCTCAGCCGAATATGAGCGTCCTCTTCTATACTACTTTTGCACTGGCCTGAGGAACGAAAGGAAATGATTGTGGGGCAAAAGGCTTCTCTCACCAAGCATAGTACGCAATCCCAAACTAGTGCTGCTAAGGAGCTGATAGTAGTCGCATGAAGAATGAAAATAAAAGCCTCCTGCCACTTTTCCTACACCCTGAAGAAAATCGCTTCCTATCTGTATGGGAAGATCTGCCCAGCCTTTCTCATGTGCGTGTTCACAGCAAGAAACAAAATCTGCGGGTTCAGTCAGCCTGAATCACAAGCAGAGGGGATTTAGCAAGACAGGCCTCCTTCTTCAAGCACTTCCAAGAAACACATAAACGTTACAGTTTCGTAAGCTGTTGCAGTATAGAATCAGGGAGAGGGTGTTGGATACGTTTCTTTGGAGGTCATGCTCTTCCAGCAGTGACATAACAATAGGAAATGGCTGGAATCAAATTATCTGCTGTTACCTGAAGGCATCCCGTCGGTAGGAGAGTTATTGGATGCACTGAAATTCCTCTCGCCCCTCTGTTCCCCAATAAACCTGCGCGCAACTTCCTCTGGGGATGGGCCAAGTATTGCTCTATTAGTATGCAGCACCACAGCCAGCAGGGCAGAAAAATACACACCAGGAGGAGAGAAAATAGATGAAAAGCAGCAGGAGCAAAGTAAACGCTTTTAAATTCTGGACTGAAATTTCTCTCCACTGAGATTCCCGCTGGTCTGTGGGGTTGTGACAAGACCTAAAATATTCTGAGGTGAGAGTGAGGTTGGTCCACTTACCCAAGTTCTGTTTGCAAAACAAAAATGAAGCTTAAACTAGGAGGTAGGGGAAATTTTTTGTGGTGGAGGGTAAGAACCCAAGAATCATGGCAATGGACACGGAGTGACAACCCTAAAATGCTCTGAAAGTATCTTAATCCACAATCCATGTTGTGAAAATGATCTTTCTGTTTCTTGGGGTGGTTACATATCCCTGGTGTTTAGCAGTCTGCTAGATGCTCCGCTTTGCATTGCATTTATCCTATACCCAGCAACACCTTCAGTTCCCAGACGCTACCTCACCTGCCATCCCTGCAGCTTTTACATTGGCTGAGGGGCTGTCGCCAGGTTTTCTCCTCCATGTGCCACTACTGTCTCATCCCTGCCAAACAATAAGGACTCTCTGTTCAACTTACTCTTATAAATAACATCTATATGAATGTATTTTAATATAAATTCATTTATTTACGTGAAGGACAGTGTCGTGGTTTAACCCCTGCCGGCAGCTAAGCACCATACAGCCACTCGCTCTCTCCCCCACGGTGGGATGGGGGAGAGAATAGAAAAAAAGGTAAAACTCATGGGTTGAGACAAAGACAGTTTAATAGGTAAAGCAAAAGCCGTGCGCGCAAACAAAGCAAAGCAAAGCAAGGAATTCCTTCACTACTTCCCATCAGCAGGCAGGTGTTCAGCCATCCCCAGGAAAGCAGGGCTCCATCATGCGTAACAGTTACTTGGGAAGACAAACACCATCACTCCAAACGTCCCACTTTTCTTCTTCTTCCCCCAGCTTTATATGCTGAGCATGACGTCATATAGTATGGAATATCCCTTTGGTCAGTTGGGGTCAGCTGTCCCAGCTGTGTCCCCTCCCAACTTCTTGTGCACCCCCAGCCTACTTGCTGGTGGGGTGGGGTGAGGAGCAGAAAAGGCCTTGACTCTGTGTAAGCACTGCTCAGCAATAATGACAACATTCCT
>NW_009199063.1:16234-22678 GCF_000690835.1 Fulmarus glacialis | reverse complement strand
ACTCTTTCCAGCACAAATCCAAAACATAGCCCCATACTAGCTACTATGAAGAAAATTAACTCTATCGCAGCCAAAACCAGCACAGACAGATAGGTAGCTTAGCAGCCAGTTCCTTGGGCAGCACAGAGAGTCCCTGATCAACACAGGCCCAACTTCAGCTACACCCTTCCAACAGCCAGGTGTGCATTCAACACACACATTCGTGCATGTGCACAGCAACAGACAGTACCATGAATGCACAGGAGATCTATTTACACTTTTTTAAAGTGTTTTGTTTGCTTATGTACGTTTTTGGTATTTATCAGTAGATATAACATTTATTTCTGTATATCCCATTCCCATACTGTCAAGCAAGCAAATATTCCCGATGGTCAATGGTAAAAGGCTATAGACTTTCTGAGACAGAGGTGTCAGCAGCCTGCAATTATTCCTGTTCCTCTTAGCTGTCAACCGTCAGAGTACCAGCTTCTCTAGGGAATGGTGTGTTGCACGGAGGCAGAAGATAGCCATAGATTTTGTTAGACATATTTGATTTACAGAATATATCCCACAGGATGCCCTTCAGGATCAGGACTTTCCTCAAGAGTATTCCTTGCATGTAAGCGTTAACCATATGGTGTCACCTATAGACACTTGGCTTGCATTTTCTGTAATGACGGAGCAAAAGATCTGCTAAAAGAGGATGTCAAAAGCATTCAAATCCTTCCCTATCAACCGTAAACAGGGTGTGGTGCATATGTTAAAAACCCAGCAGGAAAGAGAAGAGTTAACTATTTAAACAACCATGTTCAGTAAGACTTAATTAGTGCTAATCTCCGTTTTTCCTTTTTGCCCCTGGAGCAGTAAGTGTACACAGAAGAAGAGGAGGTTTGGGGGAATAAGGGTAAGAGAGGTCAGCCTACTATTAATTGCATCTTGTTTAGCTGGGTCACTGCAGTTGACCTCATTCAAATTTTTAATTGACATCTTGGTTTAAAATCCAAGATGGCAACACCATGCAAGATTTGTGCTCACTTGGAGTCCTGCTGTCTTCATTAGTCTCTCATTCTTTATCAAACACAAAATAATAATCAATATCAAAATTTCATAGGTATATGTATTGCCCAGAGGTAGAGTGACTCTTGCATCGCCATGCCCTGCCTAGTGCCGGGTGCTGCACTTCCACTTCATCCAGGAAATGTGAAGATGGCATATGCCCCTGTTTCCATCAAATCCGAGGGGAAATAGGATAGCGCGGCATCCTTGGGAGCAAGGGAAAAAATTAAAAGACAGGTGGTTAACTAAAAAAAAAGGAAGAGTGAAACATCTGAAGCGCTATGAAAATGTTGCCCTGGACGAAGGTTTCTGAGAAGACTATCCTGACATGTCGCAGGGCTAAGCGTTGCGGAGGTGTGCTGTGCCAACTGACCCACCTCAGCTTCTGTCCTTCCGTCTTTAGTTTTTCACTTTTCAGCAGAGAGATCTGACTGTGGTCAGCGGTAAATCTATTCGCAAATCTTGCCAAAAAACCTCTCAGAAATCCTATAGGAGAAAGTAAGGAGAAAGTATTTTTGTGTTCTTTTCTCCTGAGGTTGCTCTGAAATTTATGGAAGAGGAGAAAACTGAAGCAATAAGCTTTTCTTTAGGTGCCTCTGGAGGAAATACTGATTCAGGCTTAGTTTAATCACCGCGCCTGGGTAAACTAATATTCACTAATCCACTCAAAATTGTTTTTTAGAGGAGATGCACTTACAGGATCCTCTCCCTGAAGACAAGGGGGTCCGAGGCACCCTCCACCCAACTGCCCCGAGTGATGGGCTGCAAACTGGAGCAGGCTGGGATCTCAAGATCTCAGAGTCAATACCCCTTTTCCCCTCCATTGGGAAAATTTCCTGTTCCCCGGGAGTTCCCTCTGCATGGAAAATAAGGCTCTGCATGGCTTTGGCGTATGAGCAAGACTGACTGGAGTAGTCATCGGTAATTTTAGGCTGAAGTTCCCAACTGCACTCAGTTATCTGTGCCCACGGCAGAGCCATCTGTGTGACGCCCAGCCAGGAGAGGCGGCAGCGCGGCTGTTCACCCCCACATAGTTAGTTAAAGACGTTGCAGAGCTGCTTTAAGGCATGTTGGCTACTCACAGCTTGCTGGGATTGGGGTGCAGCTGAGAATGACACAAGTGCCGTCACGCATCGGTTACACCTTCTCCAGCCCCCCGTACCTGTTAGGCACCAGCTGTGGTCTTTACTATGCCAGAGGAGCTCTCCTTTCCCTTTGTACAGCCTGTCTCCTACAGAGGGATTGGACCAAATTTTAAAAAATACCATCTTCTTGGAGGAATATTCTCATAGCCTCTTCTGGAAAGTCAGTATTTTTTATTATCTGGTTTCCCAAAGAATTGAGGTTCATATAGTCATGCCATGTCTGTCCAGCCGTTCCCCTTTCTGCCAAAAGTTTTGAACTTCCTGTCATCTTCAGCTGAATTTCCCAGAGAGGTAAAAGTTTCAGCAGCTTCAGTTCTTTAAGATTTTTGAAAACCATTAGCTGAATAGAGAACTAGAGGGAAAATTCGTCAGAGTCTGTTTGACATCTACTGACCCCCTCAAGCACCACTCGCATGGCCCCTGACCAGTCACACCATGTGTAGTCTCCTGGTGGGAGGGTAGAGACAGAGAAGGGGCAGAACATTTTGGTGGGATGTGGAGGGGAGCATGAGGGCATGGGAAAGTATTGCACAAGAGGGCCCGGGGAACGCAAGGAACCAGGCTTTGTTAGTCCTGCTGCTGATGGAAGAACTAGAAAAAAGACTGCAGATAGGCTTTGAGGTTTATCAACACATTTATATCAACAAGAGTGATTTTATAGTGCTAGGATATAATCTTCTGTTGCTCTAATGTTACTGTTATCAAACCACAGTAGGGCCTAGAGCTCCTAGCAGAGATGGAAGTGCCAATCTGCTTGGTGCCGTATGGATCCTTGCCCAGAGGTCTTTCACCCTGCAGAGACTCAGGGGATGGAAACCCCAGCCTGGAGTTCAAATCTTTACTGACTGATTTTGAAACTGTTGTCAATGCATTGATTTCCAGATCTGGGAAGAATGAAGCACAATTTTGAGCCTGAGTGTATCCAAGGGGATACTTGAGAAGACCTGAGCTGAAAGAATTGGCCTTTGGAAAAGGAATTGCTATGATCATGGTATGTTGGAGAAAGATGCCTTTTTTGTGCAAGCCTTAACTTTCCCCTAAGGCAGTCTCAGAGGAGAGAATAGGGCTATGCACAGAGCTATTTACAACGCTCTGCTCTTTGTTTCTGCAGGTATTTGTCAGGGATGCTTTTGGGTGAGAAGCTGGCAAAACGTTGAGGTACTGAACCCTGGAGGGAGGGAACATTTCCAGTCTGGTGAATGGAGAGAGTCCTGGCTGGGGACCGAAGGGAAAATGGTGCAGCACAGTGAAGTACATTCCCTGGCTCACTGCGAATTCTGCAGTCGTGAGCGTTAGACTTTATCAGCACAGGCTGCATTGGCTCCCCTTAGCTACTGGAGGAGGCTGTGAGGCTGAAAACTTCATCACCTCAGCCTACAGGGCTCTTCCCTGTTTTATTGGTGTGGCTTCCAGAATATCTTAACCCTTTCCCTCTCCCCTCATGTTTTTGACCCTTTGGTCTCTCTGCCCTCTTCGGTTAGGTGATAAAAGGCTCCTCTCCACACACGCAGGTGGGGGAACCTGAAAAACTCCCTGCCCTGGCTCCTCCCTGGGCTGTCTCCAGGGCATCTCACAGACTGCGGGGGTCCCTGCCTGGGGGTGGGGGACTCATCGTGAGGTGCAGGGGATGAGCATCTTGGGATCACGCAAGACTTATTATGGGAGGTTTTGGGGAGGAACCAAAGGTGAGGACAGGGAGGGATGGAGGTGGTCTGGGGAGGAACAAGCATGGGAAAATAGAGGGATAAGGATTTAAAAGGGACAGGTAAGCAGGGGCTGGCCAGGACGTTTGTCTGCTCCTGACCAGCGCAGCCTGTCCTGTCTCCTTGTTAAACTCTCTTTTTCCTGGGTGAAGGACTCCCTATCAGTGTGTGCCTGTGTGTACGGGGTGCGAGTGCCAGCTGCTGGAGTGAGACCTGGGGTCACAGGCACCCGGGCATCCATGGTGCCAGCAACTGGAGTCGGTGTGTATGTCGGGGCAACTGGAGCCAGTCTGGGTGTGTATGTTGGTGTGTGATGAGGAGCAAATATTGAGCTGGACTAGCTGGCTGGAAGGGTAGGTGGCCAGGGAGCTGGGCACGGAAGTGGCCGTAAGTCTGGGCTGGGTGTACATGTGTCCTGCGCATCGGGAAGCTGGAAGTGCTGGTGGCCCAAGGGGTCCTGCCCAACTGGGGTTTACTGGGAGACCTCTGTGTGTGTGTGTGTGTGTGTGCGTGTCTGTATCTGCACAGGAGGCAAGTGGAGGTGAGAGGATCCAGTGCCAGCTGCTGGGCAGGCTCAGTGTCTATGGGTAGCTACCGGAGGAATCTACATTGTATTCATACATTTTTTTTTTTTCCCCACTAATAGATCTTTACCCTGATCAGGCCGAGAAGGAAACAGGACAAGGCTGTTGATGCTGCATGTGTTTGGTGAATGCTGAGTGTTTCTGTATTGATCTGTGTTGCTGGCCCCGTGTATCTATGTATGTACGTGGTGTATACATACCTGTGTTTGTGTGTGTGCCTACTGGGTATATATTCTCAGCTGTGCTATGGGGGAGTGGAGCTGCGGTGGCCCCTCCTCTTTCAGGCTGCCGGATCCGGCAACCCCTAACTAAACCCCGCTGACCCCGCTGGAGGGTACCTGCAGGGTGCTGTGTCTCCTCACCTCTGGATTTGGGCCAAAATGGTTGTGTCTCAGTCGCGCGGCAGGCAGGTTCCAAAATAAAACCCGTGTCCCTTGCTCACCCAGAGCAGTGGCACAGAGAAAATATCCCTCCTGTTGCTCTACGTGCCCAAATCCTTCATCTGTTTCCCTGACCATTTCCCTACTCACTTGTAGGCGTCCTTGCAATGCATGTGAGCAGAATATATATCAATGAGCGTTTTCCTTTGCACTTCTGAAATACAAGAATTACCAATTTTATCAATAAGTAAAAGTAATCTACTTTTTGGCTGGAGTGAATTTTTATAAATTATAAAGTGCTCTAGAAATACGGCTCTGGATGGAAATCCTGATCCCTTGTTGTTCCTCATCTCAAAAGCCTTTCTCATATAAACCTACAACAAAGTGCAGAAGTGCCAGCAATCTGTCTCTGGCAATAAGTGAAATTCAGGTGACAAAATCAAATAAGATTTCTTTCTTCAGAATCGTAAGATGATCTGATGGGTGCAGCATGGTGGAGTCACTGTAACGCGCTATAAACTTAAACAAGAGGTGATGTGGGGAAAAATGTAAAGGAGGCTTTGTTCAGGTCATGCACTTAATGAAAAATAAATACCAATAAGCTTGCTTTCACCAGGTCTGATCCATTTTAGACTTCCAGCTGAATTGCTATACATATATTGCTACCAAACATTAACCCAATATAGCTAAAGTGGAATCTGGCTGTGGGACAGAATGGGCTGAATTTGGAAATGGAGATTGTAACTCACCTCTTCCCATTCCTTGCCCCCCCTTTAATTAATTGTTGCCCTTATTTACGTAGGCAGGCCTCTTTCCCAAAGAAGCAGCAAAGTGATAGCTTGCAGAAAATTCAGTCTCGTGCTCTTCGAACATTTATGCTTTTCTTCTGGAGTCTCTTACATTTGTAGTTTGGTGACTTTGGCCAGATGTGTAAGTAGGACTACACATGTATGTAAGGTTATGCACAGCTGGAGCCCTGCCAAGTAAATAGCCAGGCAAAGGCCCCCTTCTCACCGAAACATGGGAGGGGGCCAGGCAAGCTTGTGGTCAAACCCCTCAGTATGGTGCAGGGCACCAACTGATGGGGAGGAGGAGTTGCAGAGGCAGAGCTCACTTCGTGGATGCAAGTCTCATGGGCCACGCATTGGCTCCTGCACGCTGCGGCTCAAAACCCTGAAGTATGGGCAATTGCTCCCCTGGACAAAGTGTCAGCCCTAAAACTTTCCCAGGGCAGCGATACGCGGGGGGCTGTATGGCTAGGTACCCCCAACTGGCTGCACGGCCCTGCTTCCTGGGGTGTACTGCTGTCCCTGGCATCACCCTGGTCACCTCGGCCACCCCTGCTCAGGACAATCGATTTTTTGGTTCCTACTCAGAACAAATCCAGTGATTCAGCCCCTCACAGGGGGGAGGTACAGCTGAGAGCAGGCTGCTCTCACCAGACTAATTAACTAAAATTAATTAAATTAATAGAGAGCAATTAGCATTGCCACCTTGCTGAAGCCTGCTGTTGCATGATCTGTCCATTGCTGGGATGTCCCCCACTTCCCTCGGGAAAATAGTGCCTGGGAGCACATTGCCCCTACCAGAGTGACCT
>NW_009199063.1:15458-16207 GCF_000690835.1 Fulmarus glacialis | reverse complement strand
GAAAGATGGCTATCTAGAGCAGGCCACTGCGTAAGTAAAATTGCTCTGGTAGGATATGTAAACACCCTAGAGCATCCAGTCCTGAAGGAATGTGAATTTTCTGCAGTGCTTCTGGCAGTGAGCAAGTTGCTAAATACTCCCAGCTGTTATTCCTCGTTATTTTTGCCATTGTTGTGAATACCTGTGCAATTCAAGGTAGTCACACTTTGCTCCTCCAAAGTGCTCTGGTACTGAAGATGGATTGAGAGCAGTCCTGTGGAGAAGGACTTGGGGGTACTGGTGGATGAAGAATTGGACATGAGCCAGCAATATGCACTCACAGCTCAGAAAGCTGACCGTATATAGTGCTGCATAAAAAGAAGCATGGCCAGCAGGTCGAGGGAGGTGATTCTCCCCCTGGTGATTCTCCGCTCTGGTGAGACCCCACCTGGAGTCCTGCGTCCAGCTCTGGAGCCCTCAGCACAAGAAAGACATGGACCTGTTGGAGCGGGTCCAGAGGAGGGACACAAAAATGATCGGGGGATGGAACGCCTCTCCTGTGAAGAAAGGCTGAGAGAGTTGGGGTTGTTCAGCCTGCAGAAGAGAAGGCTTCGGGGAGACCTTATTGTGGCCTTTCAGTACTTAAGGAGGCTTATAAGGAAAATGGGGACAGACTTTTTAGCTGGGCCTGTTGTGACAGGACAAGGGGGAATGATTTTAAACTAAAACAGGGTAGATTTAGACTAGCTATAAGGAAGACATTTTTTACA
>NW_009199063.1:0-15430 GCF_000690835.1 Fulmarus glacialis | reverse complement strand
GATGCCCCATCCCTGGAAACATTCGAGGTCAGGTTGGACGGGGCTCTGAGCAACCTGATCTAGTTGAAGATGTCCCTGCCCATGGCAGGGGGGTTGGACTAGATGACCTTTAAACGTCCCTTCCAACTCAAACTATTCTATGATTCTAAGATAAGAGACAAAAAACACTGCTATGCAAAACACAGCCCCCCAGCAGCCCGGTGAGGCAGGGGAGTGTTTTGCAGAGGTAGGAAGGGGCTGATGGCTTGCTCAAGGCTTGGGCTGGCTGTGTCCCATGGCGGGTATGGCTGCCGAGCGAGACTCGCCCCATGACGAAATGGCAAGTGGACCTCAGCGACTGCAAGCGTGCGGCGCCTGTTTGGGGTGCAGCTGGGCTTCCTGCCCTGCTTGCGGGCCAGCCGCTGCCGTCTCCACTTGTTGGTTTGAAGTGTTTCTCCAGAGTTCCCCATAGGGAGCAAAAATGCGGAAGATTTCATAAAAAAGGAAGGGAGGGGGTAAAGGAGCAAGGGATAAAATTCACCCTGGCTGGCCAGTTCAGCCCTGCAGCGGAGACCTGCCCTGAAAAAGGAACGAGGTAAAGTACCCAGCTAAACCCAACCAACTAAAGTAGTGGAATTCTACATTCAGGCTGAAACTTTGCTTTTTAAATGTTTGCTGGGTGCTTGGGGGGTAAGGTAACAAAGACAGATGCTGGAGCTGCAGCTGCGTGGCTCCCAGAGGAAGACACTGATCTAAGCATTTTCTGTCTTCAATGTAGTTTGTTTGTATTTTCCCTAAGATGACCATATTATATATACAAGGATATACACTATATTTTAAGGAAACATATCTCTGAGGAGAATTAAAAAAGCATTTACTTAACAAATCTTGTCTGTTTCTCAAGTAGATCTCTGATGTAAGGCAAGGAACCATACATACTTAAATTTGGAAGTTGTTTTTCTGTGTATGATTAACAGACATTTCTAATATATATGGTGTTGCTTCTCCTGCTAGCTGCAACCTGCTTCGTAACTTATAAGGGAAATTTCAGTGCTATCTATTGAACTGTGACAGAGACAAAGGAAATTTTAGAGGACAAATGAAGGATGCTCTTGAAAACCAGGGATGTTAATTGGTACTCTGCTCTGTATTGATCTAGCTCTTCTGCTTCTGAATTTGACTGAGGTTCTGCAACCCCAACCCACGCAGATTGCCATTAAAGAGTTTTTGTCTGCATTAACCCAGCAGTATTAAACTCTCTGTGGTTCTGATCTCCACCTTCCTTTTCTTTTCCTTTTTCCACCAGAGATGCCCATCTAGCAGACTTTCTGTCTTCCCATACCCTGCCCTAAAATCACAGGAATTTGCCCATCCAATCCATTAAAAATTGTCCAGCAGTCCCTGAAAAAAACACCCATATGGCTTGCAAAGCATCGCTTAGTCTTTTTGCACTTTTATGTTTCATTCTGCGAAATTGCTGATAGTGGTGTAGCTTCAAGTTTCTCCACATTAATTGCAATGATATTTTTCAGTCTTTTCCTGCCAATGAAGCTGCTGGCTTTCGATCAGAAATCACATGTGTGCTAGAAAGAAGCAGCGGATTGCTGTCAGCTGGCTCCTGTCTGTTTTGCCACGGAGGGAAGGATGAGGCGCACAACATGGGGCTTCTGCAACTGGGGAGAGAAAAGGTATAACATACACAAGGTATACGAAAGTAAGTGGTAAATAAGGGCTTAAAACCCCAATAACCAAACCCAGGGGCTCCTGTTTATACAATATTGGACTTGAATTGAGTAGACATTGTTTCTATCCCTGGACTTACTGCTGAGATGAGACTGACCGTAGATTGCCCACCTACCTGCGCCTCAGTGTCCCTGTATGTGAATTGGAGATAAAGATGCCAGACTCCGTTATAAAGTGCTTTGGGACCTGCTGATGAAAAGCAGTCGGCATTATGTGAGCATGAAATGCCTTGTTTGTCGTGATATGGCATCTTATACAATCAGCCCTATGGGCACATTAAAAATTATTTCTGTGGAGTGAAAAGGCACTAATATATATGTAATAAATAGGTGAAGAACCAGTCAGAGATAAGAAGAATGCAGCTCCCACCAACTTGGCTGAAAAGAGGCATCATACGCAGCCTGTTGGAGCACAGCCTGCACACCATTCAACAGGGACGGCCAAGCCTTTCTGCAGATGGAGGAAGACCCATGCTGAGGGTTGTCATGTCTCTCCCTAGGAGATTTTGGGTACAAAGATGCCCACGTGTGCAACATAATGCCTCCTTGGTAGTCCCCAGGTTTCTGGAAAGCCGTGAGCGTGTTGCGTGTGCATCGTACAGATGGTGTTCATGTGCTGAGTACACACAGTGCTGCCAGCAAGCGTCGGACCTACAGCACGGCCGTGCAGCAATGCTGTGCCCACGCATGGGAAGGGCCGCGCTTATCAAGCACCCAGTGCACGTCTGGTTGGTTCCTGCACTCCAGGGAAGCCCTAAATTTCCAGATATAGCTCCCGTGCAGAAACACCAGCTGGTCTGCCAGATGACCTGGCAAGATGGTCCTGGATAAAAGTAAAAACCTTCCTCAAATGCTGATTTGGCACAGCGTCCATGCAAAGGCAGCAGGAGACAGCCAGGCACCGTATCTGTGCCCCAGCCGCGGCTCCTCTTCTCCTCCTGCACTCCTTTGGGTGTTGGTACCCTCTGGGTACCTCTGCCCACGTGGAAAACACACTGTTTCGGGATTGACGGCCAAGGGAAGGACTGATGGGGTTTTGCCACGTGGCTAAACCTCGGCCGGGGGGGTTGGGAGACTTCTGGGTTCGTGAGATTTTCCTCATTACCCGCAGGGTTACGATGCAGCCCTCGCACAGCCCTCATGCACTGCCGCCAGCATGCTGCTGCCCGACCCGTTCACGAAGGGGCATGAACCCCGGAGCCCTCTTTGCCTCTCAGGAGCCTCTGCTGTTGCAAAGAGCTGGGTTTTGATTTCTGTGGGAAGGGAGGAGAGCGGCCACCAGGCACGAGGTTATCTCCAGCTCCTTTGCTCTGCCCCACACGCAGGGGTTGAGGGGAGCTCGTTGCAGATCAAAGGAAGAGGAGTACTTCAGGGAGGGGAGGTTACCAAAATGCTCTGCAATCCAGCTCACCGGCAGCAAACATTAAACTCGCCTCTTTCCTAGGGGAATTGCAGGGAGCCCAGCTTTGTTTGGGAGGGAGGTTTGAGAGGGTTTGTGTGATGAATAGTGTGAAAAGTTTCCAGTGAGCAATTAAAAAGAGGCGGGGTCGGTGGGGAGGACCCTTTTAGCATTTTTCCATGACTATTCAGGTAACTGGAAGAGCTACTTGTGAAACTCTGAAGAAACAGTGAATTCCTGGAGAAAGATGAGAAGCCCCAAACACTTTGTTTCTGACAAAAACTGTTCTGAGTTTTGCTCCCTGCAAACAAAAAGTGAGCAAATGCCAGGCCAGTCATCCAAGTAACAATCCAAGCTTGTTTTATGCCAACTCTTTTGGGGACGTCTTGTAAACAGTGTTTTTTCAAGTTCCCTACTTTCCCTGTCTTACTTGAAATTTCTTTTGAATATCTTATTCTTCCTTTTCTAAGGCAGCAAATTTCTCTTCTCTCCTGTCTCTCCCCTTCCTTTGCGTCATCTGTGAAGAGCACAGAAATTTCCTCCACATATTGATTGGATGTTCCTGCACCGGTAATTCCTGTTTTGTCTCAGGCAATCCAGCAGGCTTGGGTGATTAAAAGGTAATGACTGTACCTGGTATATATCTTTTCTGCTACTGAGAAGACTTTTCTATACCAATATATTGGGCACAGCAAAGGTCTCCCAACTTTGAAGATGAACTGAGTGTAAAAAAATTGTCCATTTGAACCAGGCTTTCAGGAGTCAGTTGATGGAGCACTAAACAGTTACAGGCACAGGAACTGGCAAGATCACAGTTTTGCCATGCAAGCTGCAGTTTGATTAATGTGGCAGCTATTTGACGGGAAATTAGGAGAAAGTTTTGAGAGTCGTGAGAGGAAATTAGGCCATCTTAGGCTTTTAAAACTCTCTAAAACTCAGTGGTACTCCTCCTCCCCTGGAGGTTTATGAGCACGCAGGCAACTTCTGTATTTAATCAAGAAAGCAAGCACAGCACAAAGGCTGAAAAATGTTTTTCAGGGGCAGCGGGACTCAATCTTCATGTGGTATCAGACTAGAAAGTCAGCATCTTTGTTTGCATACTCCAAATCCTCTATCACCTATCTTGCTTTATCGAGTGCTGAGGTCTAATTTAGAAGCGCTCTACAGCATCAAGTGCCGAACATGGCCTGATTGGCACATCTGGAAGTCTCCTTGACCTCAGAGGGATCTCTCAGTAGGTTGGACTGTCTGTCCAGAATGAATCTTGGTTCCCTCCAGCAAAGGGAAGTAGCAATGTGTCTGAACTGTGTGGAAAAGAAGGTCCCACGGTATGAGTCATCTACTTCCCCTGGTAGAAACAGGGTGGTTCTAATCAATGTGTTACAAAAAAACAGAGAAACCTCTTTCCTGAGAATGATCAATATAAGCCGGCTGCGTGACAAGTCTAAATCAAGAGGAGTAAACTTGGAGTCAGGCAGCCGTTGTTGAGGATGCCTTGGAAGTTTCTTGGTGTTAATGAAGGTTTTACTGGGATTTGAAGATTTAAAACTGTGCTTTTCTACCAGATGTGGGAATGCAAAATTAAAAAAATGCAGATGCAACAACCATAGCCCAGTGGAGAGGTTTTGGGCTCGAACTCAGAAGATCTGGTTTCTGTTCTGGGATGTGCTGATTGTGACATGGGAAAACACTCTGTGTTAGATTTAGGAGAGTGAAATGGATGCCTGAGTTTAATATTTTTGGCAGTCACAAAATCCAGTTTTAACCTTCTATGCTCCCAACATTTCCACACGCTTAACTTTCCAATGGTTAAGTCCCCAGGGTCAAAGCTTTTTAACCTCCAGTCTGGAAACTACTAATGGTCTGTAAGATATCAGAAGGTGATCTGTAGAAGCACCACAATTTAAAAACAAAATGAAATTATTGCCAATGACAGCATGAACAGACAGAATGTGGAAAATACAAGTACTGAACATTCCTTATTGTATTTGGTTGCAAATAAAAGCTACTGTGGTGACTGCACAAATTAGTCTTTTGATTTTGCTCCCGAAAGACATAAGTTGCTCTGGATTTGAGAAGCATCTCAATGCATGGGTTTTTGCTGCTGTCCATGCCGCCAGACATGCACATCTCTGACAAGGCTGAGCTGCATGTCTGGTGCCTAAATGCCATCAGGGTGCCCAAACTGGTGTTTCTCCAACCTGTTCTGCCTCTGGAGGCTTCATCAGGTCTAAGTTTACCTTACCTCCTCCTCAGCAAGTCTGGAGGCGATTGGTATTTTCCCTCTTACGCATGAACTCTGCAGTTAAGAGTTCAAGTTGTGGAAGAATCAAATTCAACCCCCACATCTGCTCCAAGAGAACATGAAACCTCATCTCCCACTTTTTGGGAGGTTGTTCTTGTGTTCAGGCTCTCCCTCCCAGTGGAGCCCTCCCACTCCCTATGGAATATTTGCATCCTTCCTAAGCTAACTACGACCTTGCAGCTCACAAGAGAGGGCAATTGCTTGTGAGGAGGAAGGAAGACTTGAGGTTCAGTCCTTGCTCAAATTAAGAGCTCGGTCTTTTAGTAACACATTTGCTAACAAGGTTTTAAAGAAAGGCAGAGCACTGAAATAGGGAGCCAAGACAGTAAGTAAACTTCTGGAACAACCGCTCATTGAAGTGATGAACAAGCTTTTTTTCACTTGGAGCCTTTCTTGCAAGTAGGAAAAGCGTATTTCCTTTATTACAGTTTCTTCAGTTTGGCTTGGTCAATGACTTGTCCATTAGAAATGAGAAATTAATTACAGGTTAAAAAAGCTGGAAATTTCTTTTTCCTACCCACCAGTCTATGAATAAACACCAGGGCTGACATCTACTTGTTCTAGGCTGTTCAAGCACTGGTTAACAGTTTATTTCACAAGCAACTACTTTCTTCATTTAATAGTTCAGTTCACTTTAAATACAAAATGTGTTGTGACACCCTCTTCTTCTTTTGCATCCAAATATTTTAATACGAATTTATTTAATAATGAAAACCAATGCTGCCTTTTTATATGCTATTATAGCCTAATTACTATCCAAAGACTCCTAAGAAAAAGATTGAATTACCTAGTAAATATAAAAATGTAATTTGCCATTTTTTAATACAATAAAAGGTAAACATTAAGTGTTTGAATAAAAGTTTCAGTTGTTTAAGTATTTCAATACATACATATCACATTCTAAGTTAGCAAAACAAGAAAGTATGAAATATAGCAAAAGTCTTCAGGTGCTATGGAAGAAATCTCTTACCAACTACTAGGAACCAACCGTTCTTTGGCAAAATGATTAAATAGAAATGCAAAACAGGAATGAAACCTTGTAACTTTATTCAAGGTCACTTGCTTTCTCCATTAAGTGACAATTAAAATAGATTGTTTAAATCCCATGCATATGAATCGCTCCACCCAGCTGATTTTTCACAAGAGGAGGTAGCAAGTTTACGTGCCTCTGTGGTCACGAAAGAGAGGAGGAAGGAGGCACGCTGCTAACCCTGTCGCTGCTGGCTGCGTTTCGGTTCACCTCCGTTCACTCCCAGCCCTCCCTCGCGAAGGCCTCCCAGCAAATGCACTTTTTGCCTCATGTTTCTCTCTACCGCCTTTCTGAGCACTTGTGTTTTCTGCCTGGCTTTTCCCCTCTCCAAACACCCATCTCTCTACCCTTCTCTTGTCCCATTTATGTTCCCCACAGATCCCTCGTGATGGAGAGATACCTCTGAAACCATCACGCAGGTCTCACCAGAAACGCTTGGAAGAGCCCGAGATTTCCATAGAGCGGCAAGTCGCGTTTCTAGGGCACGCAGAGAATGGGGACCTACTGGGTCTGAAGGGAGAAAGCCAGAGAGCTGGAGTTTGGCATCCTGGGAAGTCAGGAGATGAAAAGCGAAGCAGCCTTGCTGCATTGGTTCAGCCCAGGGATAGAGATGCTATTTACCACGGTGCTTGTTACCTGAGACTCGTCTGCTCCTTCCCTCCTTTCTGTCTGACTCTCAGAGTCACTCCAGCATTACATGTCCTGCCCACGTTTTGTAGTAAACCAGCCCAGCCCAAATGCAGCGCAACTCCCCTGGATGCCTGTGGGAGAGTTTCGAAATCCCACCGCACCATTCACTGCAATCACATCTTCTTCCTGGAATAGGAAGGACTCGGGCTCCATGGCGTTTCCAAGGGCAGCCCAGTCCTTCTGCCGGGATGCTGCTGCGCGTGCAGGTTACCAAACTCCCCGATCCCAGCTGTTGCCTCTAAATTATTCCAAGACTGTTTAGAATCGCTTTTAGGGTTGTTGTTTGTTTTTTTTTTTCTTTCAAAATAAACGTGCTGAGTGCAGCATGCTGGCAGCCCTCAATATTCAGATCAAATACCATGCATGATGCGCTGCCCGGGGGATAAAAAGAAATAGGAGATGACATTGGGGGCCGCTAAAACTTGTCAGCTACCGGTTAGCTCTACTGCAAGTCTGAGGTGGGGGAACTGCCTCAAGGCAGGTTTGTCTGCCTTGAATGAAAGGCATAACTGCAGGATTGTAAAGCCTTGTGACTGCACTTATTTGCGGAGTTTAACACAGAGAAGAGCAGGATTTGCATCCACATGAGACTGCTTTGAATCTAGGCTTAGGGCATTTGCTGTGGGAAAAGAGTTAATATTTCCTCCTCCTTAACTGTCATGAAAATGAGTCACAATTTTGTTCTGGGCCATTTTCTATGCCGGATGAATGGCACAGTGATTCTTTGCTCAGATATCTGAAATGATAAAAACAACGCGAAGATGAGAACGTCACATTCCAACACTCAAATCACAGAGCTTCTCCTTACCTTGGCTGGGATCTGAAATGCCTGCATTTCTTCAAGTGTGAAATGAATGAAAGAAAATGCAAGCATCTTTCCTTTCAAGATGTGCATGATTTCATGGCAAGTGCTTCATGCTTATTTTTGACTTGCCTTTGAGTCTTGCCCAGTCACAACATTTACTACATTTAAAACTATTTCTCTGTGGAATCCATTCTGGCTAAGTCTAAAGTCTGAGGGTAAATGCTCTAACCCTGCATATATAAAACGGTTTGTAAAGTGACTAAAGCCAGCCTAGCTTTTCACCGTAAATGATACAAATTACGCATCCCACAGAGTTATTTAGCTGAACGTTGCCAGTGACGGCATTGCTGTGTTCAGCATCCTCCTTTGTCTTGTCTCTTGTTAGAACAATAGGAGCACAGTCACACGTTTTACAGTGTCCCACATAGAGTATATGTGGGACACAGCCTGATGTGTACTGCATTAGATTCGTGATTCCATAATGTCCTTAATAAAGCTGCCCTACTTTCTTTGTTGCTATGCTTTTCTAATATTGGAAGTGCTGAGTGCTATAGCGTAGCCTTATTAATATGAAGAAAAATTTCTCCTATTACTAAACGATCCTCATTCATCCACTTTTGGTCATTTGTCCTACACTGAAAGGTGATGTGTCCTTAAACATCGGAAAGGCACGTATGCAGCTGGAACAGTATCCTGTGCATTATAGGTGAGATGTGTGGCAACTGGAAGCTCCCTCCTGCAGCCCTCACTCTAATGAGAAATCATGAAGTCCTTTCATGAGGGTTTATTTAATAAACCGCAGTTGCTGCTCCAGTTCCTAAAATGCTAAGTATCCGTGTTATTCCTAATGATTAATGCCTGAAGCCTGATGATGATATATATAGTTATCTGAGCTGTTAAAATACTTTTGAAGAAACATTCTCTTCTTAAATAAAGTTCCTCTGAAAGAACGAATTTTCATTTCAAGAGGAAGATTAAGCCTTGCTTAAATATTAACAGGAATTTCTGGTGTGGAAATTATCTGTTTATCTTGAGTTGGGAGTCAGTCTCTAGCTGTTATGATTTCAAAGAACATCTCAAAAATGTAACCTCATTAAAAGTGGTGCCCGGTTGCCTGCCTCCGTCTGCAGATTTCATGAGAGAGCCGCTCTCTCCTATTCATTTCGACGGTGATTATTCAGGCCTGGATACCAGAAATCGTTGACTTTTACCATGTTCCTTCAGGCACACCAGGGGAGGACCTGTTCTGACTGACGGCAGGATGGGGCAAGGCAGAGGAAGGGGAAGCGATTAATCCTGGTTTCAAGAAGGAAGTCTCCAGCTTTGAAAAAGCCAAGAAATACCTTTGGCTCTTAGGAGGGAGAGAATTAAAAAACCATCTGATTGTTTCTTTGTTATAAGGAAACCCGTGCTGCAAGTTTCCGATTCCCTGAAGCGCTTGACAGCGTACTCTCCTTGCCCTGTGTGGATGGGGACCCGAGGGACCCCAGGGATGGACTGGCCTTCCTGCTCCGACCAGCAGATGCAACTGCCTTCCTGAGGACGACAACGCTCACCTTCTTCACTACGGACACCGTACAGGTTCAATACTCGCCTGGATTGAAGAAAGAATCTCCAGAAAGAACCAAAAATAATGGTTTTACTATTGCAGATAAAGGAGGATTTGCAAAGAGCCAGTAGGCTAGAAACTGAATTTACCCTTTGTGCAAATAAAGAACACATGGTTGACCATTATTGATTTAATGAAGCAAGGTCACAGAGCAGGTAATGCAGGCCAGACTTCAACACGATCGCATCAGTACCGTTGGCAAATCTAAAGCCTGAGATTTAACAGTGTTACAGTCTTAAAGAGCATGATTTTAAGGGAGCAATAGCTGTGCAGAGGCATGCCAATGTCCGAAAGCAAACTGCACTAACCCTGCTTGTGCTACTGGCGTAGACCTAACTAATGTTTTTTCTCGTTGTTTTTTTTTTTTCTCAATGCATAAAAAAGGAAGACTTGTTGACTTGCATTTATTTGTTTCGATTAAAAATAATCACAGTGCCAATCCAGAGCTCCAAATGCACATGCCATAAATTCAAAACCGAAGTGGAAACAAATGCGGAAGGCTGCTTGGGATCATAGGATCATACTCCAGGCTGGCAGGGACCTTAGTAGGTAGTGCAGTAAACACCACTGCCTCAGCACCTTTCCCTTCAATAGCCCAGCAGGGGAAAGAGAAGGGTGGAATTTCAGTGTGTCCAGGAAGCCAGCAAATCTGATTTCAGACAGATCATAGGAAAAGTGCAAGTCTCTGTACTGCGTATCATTTAAAAAAGTATGTGTTAAGACCAGCAGCAGGACACAAGCCTGCATTAGAAGAGAGCACTCTCCTGAGGCAGTTAAAATCTATTCCCAGGAAACAGATACTCCTGGGATACGGTATCTTCTTACTGCACACAGGACATGGCTTGTTGCAACAGGTAGACAGAAATTCCTGCCTACCCTGCCTGAATCACTGAGCCTTTGTCAAAGAGCAACAGGTTTTCCGTTGTGAAATGTAACTGATTTGCAGTATCCTAGAAGGCTGTCCAAATCTGCAGTATGTAACGTATCCGACATTTTAAAATTATTCATGCAATAGATACTTTTTCCTTTAAAACCTATTCCATAACTGTCTCCGTTAAGGCTTCTTGCAAGTCGCGTTGAAGCCTCAGATGCTCTCAGAGAGAGGACACTTTCAGAGTCAGTCACTTGAGTGACTGACTGCAGCACGGAGCAGTCTTGCGCTACTTTCCCATATAAAAGGGGGTTTCTACTGAACTGAACCCTTTCAAAACCCACGCTGCATGGGCAGGCTTAGAAGTTTGGGAATCACACGTGCTCCCTTTCACGCACTCCTGCATGACTAATAAAGTGATGATTCTCTGCTATTTTCATCCTAAAGTAACATCTCAGCTGCCCTGCAAGCAATGTGCAATGTTCTATTGCTAAAATAATAATCACTTCGGCAGCATATTACAGCTATTTGCACAGCACTTAACAAGTGCGATATGACACAAACTACTGCTTAGGCTCAAAACCATTTTTCAGAATTAAGAATTTCTAGACCACTCATTCACCCTGTTATTTTTTTTTTCCCCAGCAAAGTACCAATATGAGAATCCCCTTCTCCATAGGTCTACTTACATATTTCAGCAACCATGGATTTGCTAAGGTGGCTTAGTATGCTTTAGCTATTTCTGCCCAGTCTATTGCATTTGCCCAGGGTCTCTGGATGCTTGGCAGGAGCCCAGGCAGAGCAGCAAATGGCCAAGGCATAGGTAGAGAAAACAAAATTTATTGTGGACAGGAATCCTGCTTCCTGTGCAGATGCAATAGCCGGTGCTGTGCTCTAGGTATGTCTCAGGTATGTCTGATTTGCTGAAGGCATGTCAGGGATTTCAGCTGCAGGTGCGTAGCATGCAACACATCTGATGATTCAGTGCCCGCATGTGTGCTGTCTGGTGCATACGCCCAAGTTTCTGTCAGGAGGGAATGACTGATGTGAGCTTTAAGCACATATTACCCCTTCACGGGGCATGGTTGTACCCATGCAGTTATGTGTCCATTCCTTCCTTTCATTAAGGGATCCCAAGTCCATCTTTCCTAACAGGTTCTCCTCCTGCTTTCTCATCTTATTGAACTGTGACTGATAGGAGCTTAGGAAAGCCAGCTAGCCCAAAATTGTGTCTACCAGCTGAGTGCCCCGTTTCAGGTGCCTAGTTGCTCTCACGCACCCCAAAAATGCAGACCCAACAGAGAACATTGCACTTGTTTTCTCCGAGACTCATTTCTCCACTTGTGATGTGGGAATACATACACTTGTCTTCCTTTGTGGGATGTCCATATTGTCAAAGAGTGGAAACTGTACTTATTTAGGTCCTTCTCCATGCCTTAGTGAACAGAGCACCAATGCCTTCAGAAGTATCTTGTTAGTGATACCGTTTCTTGAAGCCTTGCTGGCTTCCTTTCAGCCCATCCACGCTCGGCATACACATCTTCTAAAGAAAGGCTCTGGAAACCGGGAAAGAATAAACTCAGAAAATGAGCTGAACAGGCTCGAAA
The DNA here is from genome assembly GCF_000690835.1 of Fulmarus glacialis. Classification (NCBI taxonomy): domain Eukaryota; kingdom Metazoa; phylum Chordata; class Aves; order Procellariiformes; family Procellariidae; genus Fulmarus; species Fulmarus glacialis. The sequence continues at coordinate 3,393 of NW_009199063.1, read as the reverse complement.
AGTCCGGGTATGGCCACAATTCTCATCGACCAGAATGAAGAACGGCTGAATGTACTAGGAACCCTTTGCTAGCACATGTGGTCTACTTTTCTCTAGTTCTCTCCGTTGCACTTTGGACCATTTAATACTACAAATGTTAAAGCAGTTCCTGCCTTTAGATCCCAGAGCAAGAACTTCTGTGGGTTGTCTCGGTGGAAATGCATTCAAAGAGACACTAAAATGAAGCGTATGGCTCTTTGCAAGAACAAATTCCTGTCGGCCTGAGAAACTGCCAATTGTGTGGCATTAGACGCAGAAAAGGACTTGAGCAACTCAGCTGACACATCCTTTCTCGTGCTGCATACTAAAGCTCTGGATGAGTCAGTACGGCTGAGTGGGAGAACCAGACAGGTCTGAATCACTGCTTTTTCCTCATCTCTGAAGCACTATTATTTCCATGCAAATAATTTCAAGTCTCAAAGCCATAGAAGAAGCCCAGTAGTGGTGATTGCAAACCTCATACCCCAGAAGGAGCCAACTGGTTAATGAAAATTCACAGCTGCTTCATGTTTGAAGACACTGATTTATGTAAAAGGAAATTAGCTAATTAATCTTAAAATCCTGGAACTTGAGAAGTATTTGGAGAGACAGTAAGCTCCATTTCAGGATTTCACTGAAGCTATGTATTATTCAGCTCTTTCCATTGTTGTTCAGACTGATGTATGAGAGTTTTGAGAAACGCAGCTGTGGAGTCTGACAGGATAAATGTTTAAAAAGTCTGAAAAAGACCAGATTTTCTTCTAAGTACAGAGAAGTAAGAAAGAAACAGTGTGGGATCCTGGTACTCTATCAGACGATTTTCATCTTTCTGTTGAGTTCAGCGGGCTCTAGATAGAAACCTCTGCAATATGTGGGAAGACACCTTCACACATTCAGAAAGTAAATTGAGGACTTTTATCTGCTAAGTGTTATCTGTATCTGGAAGACCACCAACTTTCTGCGTTTTACTTACACCAACAGACAACAAGTATTTGCACGTCATGTATGCTCGATTGATCCTTTTATACCTGTTATATATCCTTTTATATCTAGTACTTTCAACTTACTAGCTACTTTAATAATAATAAAAATAAATACAAAGCTAAATAAGAGTTAAATGAAAATAATTAAAGAAAAACTAAAAAATCAAGGATTTCTGACTTTTATAATCTCAACATTTATTTAAGAAGAAACCAATATAGTTCTACAGAAAGAGCTTCATAAAATATATGAAATCCAGCTGAGAAGACAGTTTCAAATCTCTGCAGACAACTGTATCAGAATTCTGTAGAAGAGCTATTAAGTTAGGATTTCTCACATAAAGTTGGTGATGTACCTATATGTACATTGTACAGTATAATGACCCGGAGCTGCAAAACTCAACTGAAATATGTAAAAGGAACAGAATTGTGACTGCAACACTTTCATTAGCTTCCTGCTGGTTGCTTTCATTTACAGAATTTAGAAACACAAAAGGGATGTATGAGACACTTATGTTTTTTTCCTATGTGCAACTTTATGCTAATAACTTATTTCAGGCTAAGAAAAACATCAAGAAAGAACAAAATTATTGTCTCTGTGAGAGAAACCTCTCTGTGTGTGTCTTCCTCGAAGGAAGCTTTGGCAACCTTAAGAACAAAATGCAAGTTCTCCTGACAAGGCTGGCAGGCTTAGAAGTGGAAAGATCTGATACACAGAACACCGGAGACTTCGTAGTTCAATACACACAGCCTGGGGAACCTCGGTCCTGGTTAGACATGTGTTCAAAGCAAAGCACTTTTCTGCCGCCTTAACCTTTTTTGCTTTGCACAAAAAATCTTGCCCAGATTTGATAGTACTTCAAGTCAGGAGTAACTGGCAGCACTAGTGACGTGGATTTGAGCACAGATTCTGCTTTCACTCACGTTTGCAGTCACCTACATCACGGTGAGGACATGGTTTGCATTACTGAAAGGCTGGTTGTCCTTCATCGGCTTCCCTCAGTCCTTCTGGGTGCTCACGAGGACAGGCAAGCGTAGCATGGTGGCCCTATTTCACACAATTAATTGAGAAAGAATTGCACCCTACCCAGTACAAACGGTATGGAGTATGTCCCCAAAAGTCCCTGCAACAAATGAGGAGGAACGCAGCGCCGCTGCAGATGCGGTAACTCAGATTTGGCATTGTAATGTCTTCAGAGGATGACCTGGCTACTGGAGTGCTGAGAGCGAGGTGCCGTTTGCTCAGCTTGACTCTGCAAAGCTATGTTAACCTAACTGGAGAAAAAAAAACATTTTAAAAAAAGTTAAAGCAAGGAAAAATTCTCTCTAGGAAAACAATGGACTTCACAGAGTGTAATAATGTCATTCCCTAGTCCTTAATTCCCATTTTGTATGCCTCACCGAAAATTTCTCAAAACAATGACCTTACATAGATCTTCATAAAGTGGCTTGTGCCTACTAAAATAATAAAAACTATATAATTACTAAATAGGCATACAGCTTCTGTTTCTCTTCAACCTTCACATATTCATCCCGTTCCTCTAACCTGGCTACTTTCCTGGGGTTTATTATTATGTGCAGATGAAAAAATAAGACAAGAAAGATATTCCAAATTGGTCATCCTGGGAACACCGCGTATAAACGGTTTTGAATGTCTGATGGAGAGCCCCAACGCAATCTTTGTATTTTAAAGAAAGGTAATATCCCTGTGGTTGTTTGACAAATGGATCTGGATTGTGTTTCAATTGTCAGAAGCCAAAGAGTATCCATCTCCTCTGCTTCGGCGCTAATAGCGCATGGAAAGCAAAACATGTTTAACTTGCGGCGATCCTTTCAGCGTCTGTGCTTTTTGTAATAAAGAAGTGTTTGCTCTGAGATGGTGGCAGGAAAAAAAAACCCCACCTCTTTACAGAGTACGGGAAAGGAGTGCTGGCTTCCAAGCCTGATTTTTTGAACACTGGTGGATTACATTTGCAACATCGTCCCTGGCACATTTCCAGCAGTCTAACATAGAGAAGGTTTTTAATTTTCTTTTTCTTTCCCTTTCCTTTTCCCTTTCCTCTCCCCTTTCCTCTCTTCTCAGTCCTTCCTTCCTTTCCTTCCTTACTCTTCTCTTCCTTTCTCCTAGGAACCGGTAAAAAAGGCAGTATGTGGAAAACCAACAGCTTTATCCTTATCCTTCAGTTGGAATCTGGAAGTTTGGTAATTTTTTTTTTTTTAAGAGTGAGGCAGACAGCAGTGCAACTGTGCGGCGCCCACCGGAGCCGCCCTGCTTTCAGACCAGCTGATGGGCGCAGAGCCGGGGCAGAGATTCCCCTCCCTGCGGGCGAGCTCTGCACGGACCCGTGCGGGGCCGAAAGGCGCTGCCGTCCTTGGCCGCTCCGGGGCCCGCCTG